>NC_143016.1:11551985-11726985 GCF_055824585.1 Amblyomma mixtum | reverse complement strand
GGGAGTGGGGCGGGGAGAGGGCGGGTGGAGGGGGGGGGGGGAGGGGGTATTTATGCGCGAGGGAGTATTGGCGGTTTTGGATGAGAAGGGGCGCTGAGCGCTCTTCGAAATTCCACGCTTTTCAGCCCATCGCTCATCCGTCAAAAGTGCCGCCAGCATTGATCGTTTCCGCGTGTTCTCCGCTTTCTGCTGCCGCGCTCGCAATCACCGGTACGTGCGCCTTGTGAGAGCAGGCGCCGGAGTCTTGTTTCTAACTCGCGTTTGCGGCGTTCATCATGAGGAAGAATCCTGGCAGCTTTCTTGAAGCCTCCGCGGCAGTCGTCTCTGCCGGCGCCGAAGAAGCAACAGATTTTCCGGAGCGAATCGACAGCGACTTTGCGCCAGTGAGGAGGAGCTCCTTCTCTAGGCTAGGTGTGTCGAACACGTTTCCGTTGCCGCCGAATTTTCAACTTTCTCTGGGAATAAAATTTTCAATTCTTTGTCTTTTTACCATTAAGACACCTTGTTCTTTTGTTCGTGTAATGTGCATCTTTCTTAAAGGTCTGTTTGACATTTGTGCCTCAAAGCTTAGCGCTGGAGGCCGCTTCGTCGCAGAAAATTAACAATATTTTGCGATAGTTCAATGTGTTCGCAGTGCGGTTTTCTGCGGTCTTAACAAGCAGTCCGCTTTGCACAATATGGCTACTTATCACGAAGTGTTCTTTTCCTGATATGTCACGTAAAACGCCCAGAGTATTTGTTTTTTTCCTTTTTTTTTTCAACAATATTACTTGTTGTTAAGGCGATATTATTAGTAGCCTCCTAAAAAAAAATGCGTCGTTGATCATAAAATTCGCTCACTCGTTGGAGGAAAGTGACGTCACCGGAACCGGAGAATTCCCATTGCTGGAGGAAAGTGACCTCACGATAACGGAAGTGACGTCACTTTCGGCGAAGGCATGAAAATCTTCTCATGCTACCGCATTGCCAACGCTTAATATAACTAGGTGTCCCTGTAAATTTTAATGCCCCCTCCGAAGTTTGCGCACCAACACTCTAAACACGAATACGCCTCTATGGGAGTAAAAAGAGAGTAACGTGTCCTCTAGGTCACTCTCTTTTTTAAAAGAAAGTGTGTTAGAGGATAACTTACTCCCTTTTCACTCCTTTCTGTTTAGGGAGTACGCTCCCATTGGGTGGCGTATCCCTGTCGTATTTCACGCTGCTCACGTTCGACTGCTTTCTGATCCTTGTTCAGACGTCCTCCACCCTCTGTTTTCCATTCCACTCTTCGTTTCAACGTTCCTTTTGTATTTAAACTCACGTTCACCGCTGGCCTGTTTCTTTTTCTCTCGTGTTTTTTGGTGACTACCGACTGGGATACCGGTGGGGCGACGCCCTGCATTCCTCCTCAAACTTCGCAGTCAAAAGTAAGTATCGCAGTATTAAAAAAAACTTTCAAAGTACTCTATTTTTTTTTCAGAGGGCCTTTTGAGTCAACTTTTCTTTCATTGATCTGTTTTCTTAAGGAGACAAAAGCGAGTATTTTCGTGTGCGAGTAAATGCTCACTGTTTCTCCAGCAAAATAATAAGAAGCTAAGAAAGTTGAACGCATAAATCTCTAGTAAGAGGGGGCTACAAGTAACAGCTATGATCAGCTGTCGTCATTTTGTTTTAGCTTTATTCTGGATCTTTTTGATGCTGTTCTCCTTTTGCTTTTCCGTTGCTTAAGGTGTTACGAGTAGTTCCTCAGCTTTCCTAACTTTTGTATTTTAGGTTTATTCTGATATTAACTATCGGAATTAAGAACTCGACCGTCAGAGAGTTTCATAATTTTATTTATTCGCTTTGCTGCTAATTGGCATCACTTCAATTTCTTTTCCTTCTGCCTCACTTTGCAATCCGGATGAACAGAGTTGTTCATTCTCAATAAGAAAATCTCTAAAGCAGGAAAAAAAAACTGAATTTTGCTCATAAGGCTTTCTTCGCTGCTTGTAATGCTGTCGTCTGGAACGTAAGCTCCCTTCCGGTTCGCGCTTTTGTTAGTACAGAGCATTTGAAGCCCAATCACGGGCGCTGCTCACCGCGGGACTTCAGAGCTTCACGCCTGCTTACATTCCACGAATTAGAGCTCTACTTTTTTTACGGGTCGATGCACTCTCCCCTGCTCTGCCCGCTCTCAATTTTATTTTTTTGTGTCGTCAACGTTCTAGATCTTTTTGAGGTCCTAGCAAGCAATTTGTAATTGACACATGCACTGCATGGATGTGCACTAAGACTTAATTCCTTCAGTAAGGAACAAAGAGTAATTGGGCCCAGCTTCAACGTTTCTGGGGTAAACAGAACACAACAAACTAAAGTAAAATGAACCGAAATAAAATTAATAGGAGCTTCACGGCTATTGTAGGACTTCTCTAAAGTCACATTTTATATTTCAATATCTACGACGTACACTTCATTAGCTTCCCAGTGCGCCCGAACTTATACTGCCAATTTTGCGACACTTAATGTCAGCGCAAGGTTTATTTGCACTGTCTACATTCCCCTCGAAAGTTTAACCATATGATGACTGCAGGATTTGTGTTAATCTAGTTTTATCACCTACGACTATTTGCTTCGCGATATACCATGTTTCATAGTTGCCGATACCCTTTAAAAGCAGGGGGTAGTGACATACAATAACGCTGCTTGATTTATAATGCGGCTTAATTTAAGGACGGCTAAGCGTACTACAAATTTGATGTGCCCACATTTAAAAGTGCTTTACCCAATAAAGTCAACGTATAAAAAGTGCCGTAGCTTCAGGAACTAGGGAGGATATCAAAAAAAAATAGAGAAATAAAAAACAGGGCCATATTTGCCAGCCAAACTTAGACCATAAACTTAAATGACTGCGAAGCTTGCAAAGAATCAACTGTCCGCTAAAGCCACGTCGCGGCCTCAATTTTAGAGCAGCTCTCTCCTCTCCGCCACATTTTGCTCTCCTTTCGTGCCTTACAATCTTCGATCTCTCAAACACACCGCTTAATGGGAAGCCTTCAGGGATTCTGTATAAAAGCAAGTATGACTCACATAATCACCTGAGGAAAGGCATTGCTAAAAAAAAAGAGAAAATATATCAAAAGAAGCTCGGAGAACGAGGCCTGGAAGGAACTGGGAGGGATGGGGTGAGCGGCGGGATGCGGAACGCTGATCGTAGCCTAAGATCCCCAATAGAACGCGGTGTCACCCCTGAAAAGGCATTCATAAAAAAAAAAAAAAGATTTCCAGGCCCGCAGGCGCTAAGCGGGCGTCCGTGCGTTTGCGATATGCCCACTTTTCTAGTAGATGCACTGTCGTCGGATGCACATCAACATCGTACAAAGGATGTTTCTTCAAATACACGGTAATAGCCTCGAATGACACGCGAGCAAGTCAGCCGAAATCAGAGCATAAAAACAAGAAGATATTATTTGAAATGAACTGGAGATTAGTGCATTTAATTTTAACTTTGGTGGCGTAGAGCTTTTATTTCTTTTCCAGCAGTTAATATGTTTTCGTTCTTGTGTTGGTCGCATCGTTCTTCTGATCGCGTATTTGGGGGATGCTAACTGTACATTCGCGAGTAAAATTAGAGGGAACAATGAATCGTCATCGTTCATTATTGAATGCTCCGCATTTGTGTGTGACATGCAGAGTTTTTCTGTTTTATAACTAGTTTTCCTCTAGGCGGATAATATCAAAAAGTCATCCTTGAATTTAGTTAAAAGTAACAAGAAAACCAGCAATTTAGTGTTAAAATGTTCGTTGTTCCCTTTCATATTGTTGCTTCGTAAAACCTTGTTCAATTCTGAAAGATGCGCCGCCTAGTCATAGACGATTGCTCCAGATTACTGTCCATGCCGAATATTATTTAATGCCAATTATTCTACACCTTTATGATATCGGTACAGCTCCAGTGTGATGAAGGTTCGAGTCGTCTAGACTTTCACGATGCCTCAATAATTGCAGGCTTCAGCAAGGCAAAAACCTAATTTAAAAATCGTTGCTGCGACTAAGTGTAATATTTGTCACCAAATTTTCAAATCAAGGCAGAGCAAAGTACTTCACGCTAACAGACTTATCTGGCTCCCTAAGTATCAGTAAATGTGCCGCCGGCGCTCTTTCATTTCTTTCACACACTAAGTTAAAAACCTCTCGCAACAGCTTGCCACTTCTCTTGCCAATTGTTTAGCTTTAACAAAACATTCTAATACAAGCTCACGTACTCGCACGCACGCACACACACGCACACAAACACACACACACACGCGCATACACACACACACACACACACACACACACACACACACACACACACACACACACACACACACACACACACACACACACACACACACACACACACGCACGCACACGCGCGCGCACGCACGCGCACGCATGCACGCGCACGCACACACGCACACACGCACACTCTCACACGCACGCACACGGACGCACATGCACCCGCACGCACGCACAGAGACAGAGACAAGCGCGCTCGCACGCACACACAGGGAAGGATAGAAAGAGAGAGAATTTTATTTGTGAGCAAATCGAATGGTGGGTCTACTTGGTCAATTCACAGGCTCCAGGTGGCCAGCAGTTGGGGTCTGTCGGCGACCTCTAGCGCTCTCGTCGTCACCCTGGACGGAATGCCAGGATCCGAACTGGCGAGAACAGCTTCCCACTGTTCAGGAGAGGGAGATGCAACTAGATCTACCGTAGGCGAATCCTCCGAGTAGTCCCAGGTTGTGCGGTCCAAAGCGCCATGCTTGCGGCACAATTGACATAACGGGTTTACCAGGTAGGGGAATATGCTAGAGTGTGTCCAGGGGTTCGGCTCCGACCACGTCTTCAGCCGTCACCACCTGATAGCTTTTCTTCTTCTGAGCGAACCGATATATCGGGCCTAATAATCGTGTCGTAATAATCGTAATAAAGGTATTATTATTATCGTAATAATCTAACCGTATCTGGCCAGATCAAGTCCAGGGCCTCACTTCGGGGCGCTCCCGTGCCAGAAGCCTCCTCACCTGCTCGCCTGACGAAACCTCGAGCATAGCGGTGAGCGGCTTCATTACCAGGAATGCCAGTGAAGTAAAAGGAGATGGAAGGAAAAGGCACTAGCCCAATTCTGATAGTGATAGACTTGCACGGTGCTTTTTAGCGCGGCGGACACTAACGTATTGGTAATGTGGGTCCTGACGTTTTTCGTTCACCCCAGAGTGGCCTAAATGCGTCGTAGCAACAACGGTTTGTGTGTGCTAGTTTCTGTGTGCCCGTGCGTGCGTGTGCGCAAGTCTGCGCGTCTGTGGGAGAAGCACGAATTTCGCATGACACCTGATATTCTGCTAAGGTTGCTTGGTTGTAATCAAAGCCTGCGTTATACTGCCTGCTGAGCTTCGTAAAATGGATGGAAAGATTTTGTCTCTTTGTGGCGGCACCACATTTCCGCGGGAGTCATGGCGCTGTCATAGGTTCCATTGGATATTATGCGAAATTCCGCAACCAGGCTTTTCCGGGAACCTCTGTTGGCCCAAACAAGGTGAATATCCGCGTGCTGTTAATGATCAAAATGTGAAGGCGCGCGGTTTTTTGTTCGGTCCTTGCGACAGCTGCTGCATCCCGCCTGTCCACACTCCTGGAGTGTTCTCATGCCTCACAATCCATGAATTCAGAGCTGTTCCTTCTCGGTTTTAGAAAGAACGATATGTCAAAAGGCCGCTCACTGAATTTCGCTAAAGGTCCTCAGTTCAAGAAAACTGACTGGTCTGTGGCAACTGGTGCCTTGAAATGACGGACCGAAACTTAGATGGAATCAGCCGTAATGGATTAGCAAGGCTAAAAACGAGAAAAAAAAAGTGATAGGTGCAATGCTGGGAGAGAGGAAGAGGGCAGAGTGGGTCAGTGATCAAACACGGGTTAAAGACATTCTAGTCAAATTCAACTGGAAGAAATGGGCTTGGGCAGGGCATGTAATGCGAAGGCAAGATAACTGCTCGTCAGTGGGCGGCGGAAAGTTAATGGGCGGATGAGATTGAGAAGTCTGCGGGATTACGGTGGCCGCAGCTAGAACAGGACAGGGTTAACTGGAGAGATATGGGAGAGGCCTTTGTCCTGCAGTGGGCGTAGTCAGGCTGAGGATAATGATGAAACGAGGCTACGCTTGAAATGTCGCTTCATTTGCATTCTTCTCATCCCAATAATATCATTTAGGTATTTTCAGCACATCACTGCCTTAGTGCATGAAGACTGATAGCGCTCTATTCTCTTTTAACACCCGTGGTGGCTCAAAGCATACGGAGTTTGTTTGTTAATTAAGCCCCAGTTCGAGGGTTTGAGCCCGGCGATAGAAAGATGCAAAATGAAAAAATTGCGTCCAGATAACGTTGCAGGTATAAGAAACATAAATGGTCGACTTCTAAGCAAAAAATCGAGGATTCCTGACTATAATTTAAAATATTACCATAGAACCATTTTTACGTTTCTTCATTGGAACCGGGATGCGGTATCCTGAAATTGAATACACAACCTCATTATAGGTAGGCGAAGACTGTTTTCGCATAGCGATTGCGTTAGGCAAAGATGTCATCCGCAGTGCTATTGCAGCAGTCTCAAGGAGACGCATTTTGCGGTATGAAAAGAGTTGAAATAATGCTGAGTGCTAAAGAAGGAATGCACATTTAAAAAACCATACTACATAAAGAGAGCAGCGAGCATTGAGACCATGTTTAAGTTCAATGAGAGGTGCTGTCGTAATGAAGCAGAGGTTCCATGCGATTTTATTACGCAAGAGCGCATGCGAAAACCGCAGTGCTAGAAGAGCAGCGCTTCAAGCACTGCGCGACGAGAGTGCAAACCTTGCGAGCACATTATTAATGGACTGTGCGGCAGGGCCATTGCAGAGCAGCCATTCACGGACCACTGTTAATGCAGGCCGTCTTGCGCAGGCCGTCCTTCCCTTTTTTGTATTACGACGCTGGCTGCCTGGTTTAGTTAGCGAATACTAGTATTTGTGCAAACCGAGCCGAAAGTGAACAATTGCAATGACTCGGGCCCAAAAATAAAAATGGCATGGCACTTGTAATCGCGAACACAAGCCATGCTTCAAATGATGACTACTTCGGTACCGGAAATTTTTCCGTCTAACATTTTGAGTTCAGAACTGTTATTTTTCTTTAAGCGAGCAATGCGTTCATGTGCACTTACCGTTAGATGTTTGTGAGAGATGACCCCGTTAAAGAAAATAATCTCCTTCCATTCAACACATATTGTTCGAGATTTATTGATGCACTGTTTAACTAACACAATGTAAATCAGGCTGCATATATGCATTCAATAATCTATGGAAAAAAGGCGACAAAAATTTTCGCAAATGTTGTCTTCCATAGATTTTGTGCTACTGGTGCACATTTATGGTCAATTTCAGCTTTATTTTTTATTTTAGTTCATTGAAATGCTGATTTGTGTCAATACTAATGTACATAATTACGTTTACTTCTATGTTTATGAGGCATGCTTTCTTTCTGGTTTTGTTTTGTAGTGTCATAACTGCAAGAAACAAAAGTACCAAATCTAGAAAAATATGTGTCCCTGTGCGCAAATGTATTGCGGATATTACTGTGAAATTTTCTTACGTCATTTACGCATAGCTGTGCAACGTAGGGATGCGGGTGTGTAATGTCGCATTTTCGAGCGTGTTTTCACATTAACAAAATGAGAAAAAATGTTAGCAGTTCCAGTTTTCCACCTTAATTGTTAGGAAATAATAAAGGCTACGAATGTCGCCGCAATATCGCATTAGTGCAAACAGAGGAAGCTAGCGCCGCATTCAAAGAAATTGAAGCTTTCTTGAGGTTAGAGTCTAGTGAAGTGTCCGGCCAGACTAATGTGCCACAGGTTTTTGCGTGCGGCTTATTAGGCATAAGCTACTTCATATATCTAATTTCGCACTTTCAGAAGATCTTTACGAAAAAAAAACCCCCCAAAATATTTAATTCTCATTTTTTTTTTACTGTCAGTTAGTGGAAACACTGAACGGGTTACCATCTGTAGGCGTTCCACGCGACATATTAACGAGTAGTCAATTTCCACGGAGAATAACTGAAAAAAGTGGCTGGATAACTTCATTATCACCACACAGACGACTAGCACTGAAAGTTGCTTGCGAGATGCAAGAAAAATTTCACGATATCATTTTTCCCTCTGTCTTATTTCTTTTACCAACATTTTCGCAGTCACACTAAAAGTTCTCAGTTAGGAGATATCGGATCGGCTGAAAACTAGCCGTTCTCGCTGCATGTGCCCAATATATAACGCGTTGCGCCATCCATCCTCCTGCACGTCATAATGTGAATGATTTCACGCACGCAGTACAAGATATAGCGCCGTCATTATTCACAGTATCGCTCTCTCCTCTCCACCCGTATTTCCGTCGAGACCAGCGCACGCAACCGAATTCGGAGATCCCCGCAGCTGCAACAAACATCCCACGGTTCGTGAACGAACTACGGGCACGCAGCTTTATTTGCATACATGAGCGTATCCGCTCGTGCGTTGCAAGCGAAATGCGCACTTGTTCACTGAGTCACGTTTTAAAAGTCTCCCCTCTTTTTCTGAGGGCGCCGAACTTTCTCATTCTGGCTGAGAAAGCATTTCGACAGGTGCGCATAGTGTAATGCAGTCATCTCCCATTGCAGAGTTGCTGCCAGCGAGGTTTTTGTGCACAGGGCCGTTAAAGCTGAACAATGGGAGCGCTGCCTTATACAAAACAAGGGCTGTAGAGCGTTGTTCGGAAAGCCTCCCACGCGCTGTTAACTTCGCATCTGGCGTCGCTGTGACTCCTGCATAGACTTCGGCACGAGCGCGTGCTAGTCTGGTCGACTGATTCCCGGTGAGCACGAGCGTGCGAAGCCTTTTTTAAAAAGCTTTCCGCGCGCAGCAAGCTGCAGGTACTCTGCTGGCGAAACTGGTGAGCACACCTAAGGCACGTACACGTTTACCTGAAAGGGTGAATTGACATTGGCAAAACAATGGCACCGCCAGTAGCCCGTGCAGGCTCGAAAGAAAGACGAAAACATATAGGACCAGTGAAAAATTTGTGCGCCCTTATTTGCATGCGTAGTGCACAGTTTGATTTTTGGCCTCGTAAAAGTGCACTCGAAGCTGAGTAGTCATAGACACGGCCAGGGAACTGTGTTCTTATGGTGCCCTTGTCCTTTTTGAGCAACGTATCTTATAAGCGCGAATTGCGTCCATATGCATTCAGCCTACAGTCAGTACCGGTCCTCTTGCCTGAGTCGTTCAAAATGCGAGACTTGAGCGTCCCCTTACTTTATACCTTTTACTGTGTTTTCCAGTTTGGGCCTTGCATGCGCTCGTTCCTGTTGCCCTCCCATCATGCTTGGTTATATTTTCGCATGCCATAATATGAAGCTTTACTCCCTCACCTTGGCCTTTCCTCTTGTTGACTGTCGTTTTCAGTACCAACATCTTTGGTGTCATGTGTGGCTCCCAAACTCTATTTCAGTAATTAAAAGTTTTCACCACCACCATGCCGCATTTTTTTACACTCGCTGCTCACCTTTACTCAGGGTGTCTGTTAATTTACATTTTATCATTTTCGTACCTGTGCTGCTTTTTTTTTCCTTGAAGGGCTTAGTGATGTGATACCTGGTTTCCCCTGTTCGTTCAACCGGGAAGGCCAGCTACGCTACATGGTTGTATTGTAAATTTTTCTTTTCTTGATCATTTTTTTAGCAAGCAGTCTGTGTGTGATTATATGCACATGTGCGAGAGACAAGGGTTCGCTACCATGAATACACAGTGGGCAGCCTACGTCTGTGGCGTTGTGTTCGTTTCCTTACCTCGTGTTGTCTTCCTCTTGGCGAAGTCTTCACTTCTTTAGCTAATTGTCATTGCACGTGAGTTTTCTGGAGTCAACAACACAGAGTTCTCAGAGCAGGAAGTTTCCGGGCTGTAGCAAGACGCTTGCAGGATCGTGCGTGACAGCTCATTTTTTGCCATGCACCCACCCTTTGCACCCACTCAGGACCAGGAGTGCGTATGTAAGTATGAGGTGCTGTTTATTGACAAACATCGCTTGCACACACAAATAGGAGACACATTTTCAGTGCGATTAATTGCATGAATGACTTTCTCCAAGTGCGGTAACTAATACGGTACACCTTCATGGCGATACTCTGCTTTTTTAACCATTAGGAGGGTAGGAGAGGGGCGATATAGGGATTTAATTTAATTGAACATCACTTGCTCTTTCCATATTTTGATCGTGCCATACCCTCACTGTCACTGATATCAGTCAAATGGATGGATGGAAAGAATCATACATAATCAGATGAAAACGAAAGTAATACAGAGGTCTTACATCCGTTAATGCCCTGCATTTTCTGCTTATGGAAAGACTCACAGCAGAGGGTGTGGTTTTAATTGCTTCGAGACGATAGTGAACGATGGATATGACTTCATCGTTCTAACTTTCGATTGCACACACATTAGAAATCTATATTAATATTTGAAGTAGGAAGTCTGTAAAAAAAAATCTGAGCACGAACAGTGTAAAAGGGCGAACCTTTGTAACAACTCAAAGGGATCGGCAAACTTTTCCAAGTTAGCTTTGTTTCTGCGCAGCAGCAGGACAAACTGGCAATCACTCTGCGTTGCTTAATTGCAGTGCCAAACGCAAAAGTCTGCGCTTTTAGTTTTGTTCTTCATCTCCTGTACAAGAGTCTTCATCACCCAAGTTATTTATTTTAAATTATCTCCAAAGCGCACCAATCATCTCCCGCGTCGCTCTGGCAGCCGTTTCCTAACGGCAAATAACACTTTCATCCGTGCGTCTCGTGCATTGCTTTGCATCGTCGCGAAAAGAAAGACTGTTTGGCTCAAACTAGGTTAGCAAGCCACAGGTTATCGTGAAATTTTAAAACAAACGCAATTTTATTTATGTTGACTGCGGAAGCAGTCTTCCGTAAAGCCGCCATATTAGATCTATTTTCGCTCCCCCTTCAGGTCCCGAAAACTGACAGTATTCAGCAGAACAGCATTCTTTGGATGAAAACACGCCGGTTGTCTATTCTCCGGAAATACACCGTGGGTACAAAACTATCGCAAACATGCCGACAGGCCAAAGTGCAAACCCTCTTTGCTCATTTATTGCAGGAGCCACGAAGCCCGCACCACTACGTTCGCAGCAAGCCACAGATAGAGAAAGATTATGATATGAAGCGGATTCTCTTAAAGCAAATGTCCCGAAGGAAGAAATTTCGAGTTAAAACATAAGGAACGTGCGTTCTCGACGTCCTTACCGGAAATGCGTCCCCGGAAGTGGTCCAGCAATCCCATTCGCCTCTTACTTTCCAGCTTCCGGTCAGTTCTTAAAGGAAGCTGCCCCTGCATCTTCTTCAGCCAGCTTTCTCCTCCCGGTTCCCTCCCGTCTTTCTTTGAACAGAGCTGACTATATTTTTCTATAGTCTGTGTAAGAGAGCGTGCATCTCGCTTAAGGTTGGCAGGAGTGGCCTTTTCACTTCGCTTCACCCGACATTTTTCTGCCGCTTTTTTTCCCGCCTTCAGTGCGCAAGTGTAATGGAGGTTAATTTCGCCCAGGGGTACTGCTTACATGGACTCTCATTATGGTCCTGATTTATAATACTCCAAAGAGCTTTTGAGGCCTTCTCTCGCAACCTGAAAGGCTTTGAGATGACTGAATATCAGGTCCTTACAATGAACGACTCCTGCATTAATGATAATAAGCCAGGACGCTCAGCTTTTGTGATCGGCTTCCTGTCGCAGATTACTGTTGGTGTTGTATAAACAAAAGAGCAGGTGCCCATTAAGAACAGCAGCTGCAAACGTTAGAAGCATCTCCAATGTCATGAGTGCATATTAACTGAAGAGGCGGAATGGCCTCATAAAAGCCCTCCCACACTTTTGAGCGTTGTTATGCACCGAGGCTCAAAACAAAGAAAAAGTCCCTCTGTATATATAGCACCGGTTCCATACTAAAAGATAGCGTTAGGTGCCACAGAGCTTACAATATACACGGGGTCAAAGGCTAATTATAATATGACTAAACTAAGACCTTATGGCTTATCTTGGCCTGATTTTTTTTTTTGTGCTAGAAGGAGTTAGCTAATTTCGTTTTTCTGCGGCAACAAGAGAGGGCCTAGATTATTTATAATTACCTCCCGTAATCCGGAAAAAGAAATGTTGGGCGTTATTTTCACAGAAACACTACCAGCAAAAGCACTTCAGTTAACTATTCGCAAACTACGAAGTGCAGCATACTTTAGTGACATTGACAAAGAAAGAAAAAGAGATATAATCATACTTTTTCTTATTTCGTTCAAACTTACATTTCTGATGTCATTGTTTTGGTCTGCTAATCGTTATACTATTTTCAATTCTACAATATCAGCACACATAAACAAAGGCACATATATGAGAGGTTGAGTGCTCACTGGCGACAGGGGAGGCACGCTTGCACGCTAACGATTCGCGTTCATCAAATCCCTCTTAATCTAACTAAAGGATTCACTTGGTATTTACGCTAGCATAAAAACAGAGCATTTTTTTCTATAAATTATAATCAATGGCACCGGCATGCAAACAGTGAGACGCCTTGCAATTTGGAGTCATCCCTGCAGCACGAACTGGTATGATGTCTTCACCACGGGTCAGAGTCACGGTCAACGGGACAATAACCGTTTCATCCTTCTAGCTCTATAGAAGCGTTCTTTCGCACCTCACACGAAGTACGGAGAGTTGCCTTCACTCTCTCCTCAGTCAAACATTCCTTACTTTGGCTATATACATAGAACTGAGAGAACAGTTAATAACACCGCCGTGCTACCGGCACAGTCGCCGTTTCACACTTCACTTGGCACGCAATCTGACTAGCAACGACCCGAGTAGGTCAATGGTGCACTTTGACCATCCGACACGGAGGAACCTGAGAACGAGGATGGCAAATGGGGAAGCGGGAAGAAGGGAGTGAAACGTGTGGGTCGCGATTAAACAGCACAGCCACGAGAAAGGAGTACGCGAGAAGGCAGCATGGAGAGAAGGCAGTTGCGAGGAGTCGTTAATGTCGGGCACTTAGTTTTCTTTCTTCCCTGTCTAAATTTTGTTTTGCTTTTATTTTTTCGTAGCTTCACCGCGGACGCTGTACGTCCCCGCCGGCACCGCGGTGCGTCGTTTATGGGATGGCCCTTCGCGCTCGCCGCATCCCAGCTAATGCACCCGGACAGAGCTCTCGCTTCATTTGCTTTACGTCTGTCCCCAGATGACGTGCTTTCACTGCTCTGGTTCACATCGGGGAATGCTCAACCCAGCTGTGGTATCCTTCAGAAGACACTGATGTCTGTAAGCTAGGCCGCTAAATTTTTGTCCGAATGCGTAATCTTTCCATCTGCTTTTGATAACTGTTCGTTTATCCCGAAAGGCCACATTCCATCTGTTTTAACCGTCCCATAAGCCTTTGAAAATTTGGTCAGTCGGAATCAAGAGAAGGCAAGCGTAGCAGGGGGCGGCAGGAAGTTAAGTAGGTGCATGAGATCAAGAAGTCTGCGTGTATACGGTGCTCGCAGCTAGCAAAGGACAGGGTTAATTGGAGAGACCTGGGAGAGGCCTTTGCCATGCAGTGGGAGTTGTCAGGCTGACGATAACGATGATGGTAAAGGAAAAGTGAGATTCCTGTTACCGCGTGGTTAGCTCAGCCGTGGAGAGAGCGTACAAACCAATCAAGACTAGAGCTTGATGCATGATTTTAAAACTGTGCAATCGAAAAATCGCAGCGTATTTATACAACCGACCTTTTTCTTCGTTTGATTGCTTACTTCTAAACTCTCTAGCCTACAGTACCCGGCGCCTTCAGCGATTGCAGCTAAATGGGCTGCAAACCTTGGTTCTTTTTCTGCATGCATCAGTATTGCTAACAGAACATGTTATATATTTTGAGCAGAGATTCCTTAGCCTGCATGAAAGGGACACTGAGGACGTACTGAAGTTGGTGTGCATTGATAGACTACCCCATTCTGGCAATCATGTTACTGCTTTCGACGAAAACGGAGGTTTTATAAACTAATGACCAAAAAGGGTACGGGTTTCGCACCATTGGTTCGTTTCACAAGTAAACTGCGGTGAGTCGACATAGTTTTTGCGCGCGGTTCTGAGAGACTAGATTTCACCACCAATCACTTCAAAATGCTAATCACGGATTCTCTTCCGGTGCAGGTGTCACAAGTTTGAATCGAGCGGCTTAGAATTTTAAAATGCAATTTGCTCAGCAGCATGTGTGCCTTTTAAGACAACAACATGCAAGGAAGGATTCATGAAAGCAATTTCCTCCAAGTTCAAAAATTGAATGTACTAGTGCTCAGTGTCTTGAAGAAATACAGGCATTTTACATGACCTGATTTATCTCAAATAACGCGGCCGATGCATTTGAAATACGTTGAACTGCACCTTCCAGCCTTGTGCACACAGTTATTTGCGGTTTCGGTTTACTTAATTAAGATATTGATACTTTAGGCAAAATTACTTTGATTTTTCAAAACCCACGAACATTTATTTATCTACCGCATTGTTATAAAATTCTAATTTAATGCGTACCAATTCCAGCAATCATTTTTGGCTTCGTTTCTATTGTCCGCACCAGACAAGCATTATGTTCTGCCAGTGACAAAAATGGGTAATTTTACGCGCGTATGCGCAGAACTCTTTATTTTAAAAAATGACGTGAATAGCTAAAAAGCTCTAAAAATTCACGTACGCTGCACACTTCGACTCTGACAGAATAGGAGCCTTAAATTTCAAGAAATTCCTTTATGCCCAATTATATATTTTCTTTCCCATCCGCAGCTGTTTTCTGAGTGAAAGATAAGCTGCAGTGTCGTTTAGTGAAACATTTTACGGTGCCAGAGAAGTGACAGCACCAGGCAACACTTGTTGTTGCCTCGTAAACGATATCACAAACTTCCTAAGCGCGCCGTGCAACTTGGCGACTTCTTATTTTCTAAATGCGGTTCTTATTTATAAACACAGAGTGCCCCTACTATTCCGTCCAGCAGGGATTTAAATGTGGACAGCATTAATGGCTTCCTGAAACAAGATAATGGCTTCATGAAACAACGCTTGACGCATATTGAAAAAAAAAATTGAGGGGGGTGGGGGGGGGGGGCAAAGGAAATAATCTAGAACGGAGAAATAAATGACTTGTGATGTAAACGAGTATTGTTAGAGTGACAAAATATTATTTGCCGAGACATATACTAAAGCATCTGCACGATAGCGGAAAAAAGGCAGTGCTGTTGGCACTGTGCGCTGCTACTTTATGCAGAAGAACTTATGAAGTGAACACGTGCCCCAGATAATTTTCCTGAGGACAATGCATCATGCGCGCACACCCACCTGCAAGCACAGCAAAAGTAAACGCGAAAGGCTTGAATAGGCATTTTGAAAAGCAGATAGGGGGCACAGTATTTGTCTTCGGCTTCGGCGTCTCTTTCGTTCACCCTGTCGTGCTCGTCAGCGTAAGTACGCACATTTGTAGGTTGAACAGCAGCGTATTCCGAGCAAACAAGGGTTTGGGAGGATCCCAAACGTCAGCTCGGAAGAAAAGTGATGCGCAACTGTGATTTATGCTTTTGCAGGAATGCAAAAGATAGTAAGACAAACAGAATGAAAGAAACTACGAACGAAAAAGAACGAAGGAACGGAAACAGCATTACCATCGGGTATACGGCACGCACAGGGCTTGCACAAATGCAAACGAAAATGGACGGCAGTTGTCATGTTTCTTTTTATTCCACCTGTCCGTGTAGGGTCACCCAGATTCGCACAGTCTACGTGGAGGGTTTCGAGCTAAAACAAGGTAGCCGGCACAAGGCGTTAATAATGCGCTGCCTGAAACGTAAGCCGGCTCACTGGAATACAACATGGTCGATTAAAGATGTGCGCCAATCACAGCTCATCGAAAAGAGGCAAAAGATTCCCTGAAGAGAAAGCTGTGTTTTCTTATGGCAGTCTTTTCGGCGCTCTCCATTCTCTAAAAACTTAGAAGTGTTATACGCTTCGCACCAAATGCCCGAAAGGTCGTCGCTGAGTTCCTCCCACCCACACCTGCTCCTGCCGCTTTACTCCGGAGTACGCTCGTTTTTATCGCCATCAACACCGCCGGAGCCATGTACTCGCTCAGATCAAAATGGCGCCATCATTGTCGTTAGCTCTCATCCTCTCGTCTTCCTGTTTTCTCCCGTGGCTGTAGTCGCTCAGCCGTTGTTCTTATGGCCGAAATAGGAAGAAGAAAAACAGGAACAAAGCAAGGAGCAAGAGCCCGGAGTGCTCACCCCCTCGGTGCTCACCCCCTCGGTGCTCACCCCCTCGGGTGCCTGGTAACTCTTTCTTGTCCTCATTTCGCTTGTCGTTCTCGTTTCCGGCATCCAGTTTTCAGTGTTATTTCCTTGTTTTCCCCATTTTCTTTCCCCTTTCCTGCCGACGGCCCCTTTTCCCGCTTCCACGTCGTCTCCCGGGAAGCGAGAATTAGTGCTAATCGCCCCACAGATTTCGCACAATGAGCCCCGTCTGGCGCGCACAGTACCAAAAGGGCCAGCAGTAGAAGAGGAGCTTCTCAGAGCTCTCCCTCATTTACTCCCCCTCCTTCTGCTCAGCTATGAATGAGCGGACCTGCAGGCTGCTGCCTTTTCCCTTTTGTTTCCTTTTATCTTGTCGCCCTCTATGCGCAGAGAAACGACACACGCAAGCGCAAACAAACAAGCGCGACAATGTTTTCTGACTCAGTTCTCGCGCGCTGGTTGGCCGCTGTTCTCCCCTGTCGCAACGCGCACCCGAACCAAGCGGACGGTAAAAATCTCCAGCGTAGCAGGAAGCTGTAAAGGAAGGAGAGTTGATAGAAACTGGACCCCCTCCCGAATAGCCCTGTAGGTCGCGCGCGAGTGTCGGAGGAGCTTCGGCTCTCACCCGCGGTCGGTTGCCTCACGAGGCGACAGATGATAGTGGCATTGTAGCCCCATATGCATGCAAGGCGGGTGGGGCTTGCGTGAGACTAGGCGTCACGATGTTTGCATGGGAGACCACGCATCGCAGCCGGCGCCCGCTCCGCTCCCTCATTACGTTTTCCGCACCGGTGGGCGACTGTGCTCTGCTCCGGCGCTCAGCGAATGTGTGCTGTTTGGCGTGAGCTCCCGCTTGGGCACGAGCGGAGATAGCATGCGCGCTCGGCACCGACGAACACAAAGAAGGAGAAGCTACGTGTCGCATAGGTTTATCGCGTCGTACTCGCTTCTTGCGTGCCAGGAAGACTCCCGAGACATTTTGTTTGCTTCACGTTAAATCCGCGATTCTCTCACCTCTTGTGCTTTTTGCGGCGACGTGTTCTGATTATCATAAATCACGCGGCCGGATGTAATGGTTCTGAAGCTTTCTGTTTAGTCTGCGTTCAGAGTCTTTTAGCTTATTTGGCTTATATAATTGCACTTGTCCTTGCAATCGGCACCTTTGTGATGCATTTGATCTGGAGACGGCCGGTTCTAGAAAAAAAAATGCCCAAAGATTTGACACTTCGATCTTTTTCTTGGGAGGTTTTGTGACTGTAGATGAAATGAGGGTAATGACTAAACAAGAAAGGAAAGGAGGGACATTAAATGGGGGCTGTGCGCACCTGGTGGTGCGCGCATAACTGGCTTGGAACACTGATAGTAAGGGACCGTTCTTATCAGCAACTACTGCCGGACACTGACTCATGTAACTCGCCTCGTCGTTTAATACCTTACGCATTGCTTATAATGCACTTGGAATATTTATTCTAAAAATCGTTCAGTGAATCTCATAAAGTAGCTTCGGCCTTGATAAATTAACTCGCGTTTTAGCGGCCAGTTCCCGCACAACGTAAAGCAGTGCTCTCCACATTTGTAGTTTCAATGTTTTCACTCATGCTTCTCTGGAGGCACACTAAGAAAATAATGCACGTGTGACCCAGTTGGGTTTCCTGAATACAAGGTCTTTCCGCAGAATATTCCTCTTTTCGTGGCGCCAAAACTTCGTCGCTCGGGAGCGTCTTTATCTAGCATGACGGTGCAAAAAAGGGCCACAAGATTGGCTTCGACCGCTTGAGGCGGATTTAACGCTGCTTGACGGCAGAACGAGTCACTGGCCTCTCAACAACGGTTTGATCCGAGACCCTTTTCCCAACCAACTCACCCCAGAAGAGCTGAGTACAAGGGCGGGGGAAATTCTGTACCTATAAGAAAACCAGTGGGTACCAGGCGGGACTAAGTATTGAACCCAGTACCTCCCGAGTGCCAGGTGGATGCTCTACCACAAGGCCACCACATCGATGTGGCGATGACTATGGCGTACGCGCAGCTTTATACACTGATCGCATATTTCCCCATGATGGCGTGTACGGCGCCATATGTTACTTTAGATTGTACTTACAAATGTAATCAGTGCAGCGCCTCGAGTGCCTTAAATGTAGAACATTCGGGTACATAACACTCAATAATTCCATGTGGCAAGTGCGAAAGCGCAAGTGAAAAAAAAACAATGTCTAGAAAATGTCAGCTTGATGTTTGTTAGCCGCGTAGTAGCGCAGCTTCAATGGGTGCCTGTGACCTTCCGTTTCTCCCTGGGCTGCCGTATAACGCAACCATTATTCCAATCTTCATTGTGTGCAACTTTACCCACTGCAGTAACTCATGGTTTGGTGCATCGCACACTGTTAAACGTGCTAACAAGGAGCAATGCAATAAATGTCTTTACTTATCCCCTCTTGACGCTAGTGATGGAATAGCATTGGTCGTGTGGCGCTTTGCTTATAGGATGAGTGCAGAGAACGACAATTGTTGCATTTTCTCACTCCCGAAGATCACACAGTGTTGACACCGTTTGCAATATTTGAACTGGGTTCAAACGTACTTTGCGGGTGACCCGTGTCTCTTTTATTTAGGCCCGTAAAACTGCTTCCCTTTTTCAGTTTTAGGAGCCGTATTCGCTTTCTCAAGACACAAACATCGTACAATCTGAATCGGTCTTCCATGATAACACTATATACGATTATCTATGATGCGTGCTCGTAAATTATTTCAGCCTTCAACTCACTCAGGAAAAGAATGACATTCAAATAACGCTTGAAATAGAGATTCAAAACGAACAGAACATAGTCGACTATGGTTCCGCACGAAAGTGCTTTGTCGTGAACTTCGCTAATTGCGGCCGATTTCATCAAGAGCTCTAGAGAACACATCTTCGACACCTGAGTCTCGCTCATCGCTAACGCCATTACTGCTGTCTCAGTCGGAAGTTTTAAAAGGTCGCGTGTTTTTTTTTCCTCTCTCGACGATCGACTTCGGTCGTTATCAACGGCAATAAAATTACCTCCACCTGGATTCGTAAACCTAAGTGCCATCGCGGTGCTCGGTCGAATGGCAGAAAACAAGACAAAATTCTGATTCGAGCTTGGATCAGCAGAAAATGCACGTCAGCCAGCAAAATCCAACTTCAAAACGCATTCAAAGCGTCTCATTAGCAGAAACGGTATGAGGGCTCGTGCGCCGTCGTTCTCGATTGTCGTTGTACATCGGGAGACGTGGAAGGATCCCTTTTTAATTCCCCACCTCTCTCTTCCTCTCTTTGCCCTAATCTCACCCTAATTAGTAGCGCCGCACTAGGTGTACGCAGAAGTCATTACGCCCACCACAGCTCCTCCCACTCGACGTTACTGGCAAGGAATTGCAATTATTCTCGTTTAATCGCGCGCGAATTTGTCATTAGGGAGACCGCGATCTCCACATTCGAGGTATTAATTAAGTGAATGCCGATGAGCGATCAGTCCTGTGTAAATCGCTGCAGTCACCGCCCTTGCGTCATTCACGTCTGCCCCTCAACTTTTCCTCCTACCAACACAGGCACTAATACAACCTCGTTTGAGTCAATGGCTTGTGTCTTTCCGCCTACTTCACTGGTTTAACAGACCGCTGCTTTCTTAAAGAGACTATGGAATTGTTTAGAAGATTGCCGGCAAAGGAGTTCAATGAGAGCTTGGTGACGTCATGTTGAGCGCCGGTGCTGCCATTGGCAGGAAGCATGACGTCACGGCTACACTTCCAGTACGTGGATAAAGTTTCTCAATATTACCTACAGGGAAAGCTGGCGACGCTTCAATTCATCCACCATGGATAGGCGCAGGAGCGATGAGAAGTTAAGGTTTAGCATTCGGCATGGCTTTTCCCGGCCATGAAACGTGGGTTCAACCATAACAATACGACTCTTCTGGAGGTAAACCTCGGAGCCATGTTGTGAACGTTTCTGTACTAGCTTAACACAGAACTTTCACTTGGTTTGAATTTACGGAATTGCGGCGCAAAATTCACTATTGCAAAAAACTATCTGCGCACAGAGGAGACCATCTGTGCGAAGCTAGCGATTGCGAGGCAGAATCCACGTTTTCGGCCCAACATTAGCCATATCAAATACGAAACCACGTCTAGTCGTCATTCTCGCAATGGATTAAGTGCTCTTTAAGACGCGTATACGGTTGCTCCACCTTCATCCGAGGTAATATTGAGAAACTTTACGGGCAGAGGACAGTCGCGTGCTCTGCTGTTCTGGCCGGGTGCGGCCACCCCGAAGGGGAGGGGGAACGACGAAGGGCATACATGTACGGTTTCAAACCCATCAGGGTGACAACTTGCAGAAGTCGCGCATTCAGATCTGGATTCATGATGCGCTGACTACGTTAGCTGTAAAAGGTACACAACCAGTTGCGCCAGCGGGTGAGCAAGCGGACGTGGTTACTAGAAGTAAGCAAACAGGGTCAACGTGAGACGTATTCAGAGCGGAGCGTTATCCTGATCTGTTTTCTGTATTTTTTCGGGCACGCCGCATTGCAAAAGAGGCGGACGGATAGGATAAGTGTCGTTTCGAATAGCCGGTATCTTCGGTGTTAAAGA
The DNA here is from genome assembly GCF_055824585.1 of Amblyomma mixtum. NCBI lineage: Eukaryota > Metazoa > Arthropoda > Arachnida > Ixodida > Ixodidae > Amblyomma > Amblyomma mixtum. The sequence goes on along the minus strand of NC_143016.1, from coordinate 11,705,998 downwards.
GGCAGGCTAGCTCAAAGGTTTTTGAGACGGGATGACGAACGTTGGAATAACTATCACTGATCAGCTTTACTCCACCTCGGTAAACATGGTTTGGTTTGGTTTAGTGGGGTTTAACGTCCCAAAGCACCTCAGGCTATGAGGGACGCCGTAGTGAAGAGCTCCGGAAATTTCGACTACCTGGGGTTATTTAACGTGCACTGTCATCGCCCAGTAAACATCGATTGATACTCGGTAAACGTAGATTCATGTGAGTTCCTATCGTTTCTTTAACCGCCATTTAAATACCCGCCCCTCATGTAATGTTCCTTCACAGGCTCTTGATTACGATAAACTAAATATATGGGTAATTCTTGTTTACCGTTTATATCTTACACCCGTCAGAAACTGACAACGAACGCAAGTATGAACGGTCGTTTTCTTATGCTGTTGTTAGTGGCTATTTAATAATAAAATAAAATAAATGGCTGTGGTTTAGCTCTGGTTAAACCTGGAGGATTGCGAAAGCAACATCTGGGCGTAGCCATATATTGTTGCATGAGCTACATTGCCCACAGTCTCGTCGTTTCGCGTGCTCTTGCACGACCATACTGCCCCTGCGCGAGGAGCAAGTGACGTCACTACGCAACGCTGGCGTGCCTCGCCGCGCGCGCTCGCATTACTTTCCTTAAAGTAGTAGGAGTGTAAAACGCTGACGACGCCAACGTTAATGAACACAACGAACGCCGATGGCCTATGGCTTCAGCGCCGTGTTTCTGGCACAACCTTGTCAATGGCAGCAGCTCACATGTCTCTCTCATCACCCCACTACCTATAAGCACGATTCAGGCGTCCACTGACCCAGTGAGCCATTATGCGCACTTCCTTTCCTTAAAATGATAGGAGTGTAAAACGTGGTCAACGCAAACGCCAATGAACACAACGAACGCCGACGGCCTATGTCTTCAGCGCCGCGTTTCACTCACAAGGTTGTCAATGCCATCGCATGCAGCGCACACCTGTCACTTTCGCCACTTAGCTTAAAGCATGGTTGAGGTGTCCACCGTTCCAAGAGGGCAGTTATGCGCCTTCCCTCTGGTCAGGTGTCCACCGAGATGTGGACACCTTGCCCTCGCCTCATGCTACGTATATCCTGGCATAGAAGAGCTAAGCCAGTGCCAATTTTATGGCGACAGCCTTTAATGCCTCATAGTGTCGTGACCAAGATGTGTTAGCAAATGTGTCCGCGTTTCGGATGCATGCCTCATATTGACATATGCCAATCAATAGTCAATCGATACTCAAGCAGGTGCAATCGAAAGACATCGGAACATGATACAAAGGGATTTCATGATTATATCATTGTACTTAATCAGTAATTGGTAATAAGTAGTAGTTGTTTTAAGCATGAAATGCTTTTAGCTCCCGTTGTCGGCAGTGGGGTGACGTCACGCCGAGACCGAGAGCCAACATCCGGGCACTGAATTCCACTCATCCGGGCACTGAATTCCAATCATCCGGGCACTGAAACGAGAACATCCGGGCACCGTACGAGATTTAACGAGATTTAACGAGACACTCTAAGCCCTCCTACAGGACCGGCATACAAGCGCCGGTAGCTTCGCGCCGAACGGGTGGTGGCGTTCCTCCCTTCCTGTACGGTGCGGTTCGGGTGTCCACCGAGATGATAGAGAATTACTGCGCTATTTCCTTTCCTCAAAAAAGAGTTGCGTTCAAAGGGCAAGGCATCGCGCCGAACAGGTGGTGGCGTTCCTCCCTTCCTTTACGGTGCGGTTCGGGTGTCCACCGAGATGACATTAGGCCCGTAAACATTTCATGCTTACTCTACTCTCGGTTACGGGAGAGGCAGACATTTTTTTAACTGACTCTAAAACTGCGATTCTAAATTTTGCTCGAGGCCGAGTTCATGTCCCTGCTTTTGACATACTGGACTCGCCCGATGCACCCCCGCCCCGCCAAGTGGAGCTGATATGGATGCCTGCGCACTCCGGGAATCCCGGAAACGAGGCCGCCAACCTTTTAACCCGAGGTTCTTTAAACCGGGCTCAGGTGGCCTCGGATCGAAGATTCACAAAGGATCGCATGCACTTATTCAGTGAGCTGACCCAGGCATACAGAGCCTCTCGCCAGCTCTACCCCCCGCCCCACCCCTCCCTAGATAACAGACACGCAACACTCTGGCGCAGATTACAAACACATACTCTCCCCTCGCCCCTTACCCTAACCCACTATCATCCCTCCTTCCCCACTCCTGCTTGCGCCCTATGCCCAGAACCCTTCGCTTCTTCCCTCCACATCCTTTCCCTCTGCCCGGCGGACCCTCCCCCGCGGGACCTAGGGAACCTCAAGACCTGGGAGGACTGGGAGACCCTGCTGCGCTCGGAGGACCCGGCCGTGCAGACCATCGCCACCGGCCGTGCTGCCAGTGTTATGAACCTTAGGAACATAAACACTTGAGTGCAGTGGGGTCGTGCGGGGACCCTCGTGCGTGCCCCGAATTCCTGTTAAATTAAAGTTTTTTTTTTCTCTCTCTCTCTCTCTCTCGGTTACGGGAGAGGCAGAGATTTTTTTATTCGAGCTGTTTTTCCATTAGGCATAATGAAAAAGGGAAAGTTATACAAAGGAGTGTAAACAAGCCTCGCTTAAAAAGCGACAAAGGTTCGCGATAAAGCGATTATCATTAGTAGTTACAAGAAGTGGCATGTGGGAAGGTGCACTGCGCCTGTACCTTAACTAACACTATAATTAATGTACTAGTTAAGGTCATGTTGACTATCACTAACCATACATTAACTAGTGTCACGAAATGTGCGTCATGCTTAACTATCATTAACCATCATTAATAGTTAGACGTTTCTAGACGTTTCGTAGACATTGTGTCGAACACTCTAGAGAGTTCCATCACTTGACAGGTGAGTGATAGGAGATGACGGGTGGCATTAGAACAATGGTAAAGACCTATTAGCATAATTAAACTTTCTAGTCAGACCACATAAATAAATAAAACTGAGTCGGAAATTGGCCGAGTTTGGGAATCGACCCAGGGTCTCCGGAGTGCGAGACGAGCACGCTAACCACTCCGCCATGCCAGCTCGATGGTTTGATATGAACAAAGGCGCGTCTAGCTAATATGGCGTCTTCATTCACTCCCATCTTCCTCCCTTCCCTTACGGCGAGGTATAGGTGTTCACCGAGATATGCGAGAGAGATAAGTTTCCTTTCCTCAAAAACCAATTTACCGTCGAGCAAGGCGAATGGGCGATGGCTCTGAGGACTCCTTGGAGCGTTGTCGCGTTCCACTCTTAGAGGCGAAGCTTAACATAACCACGCATTAGTGACACAAGCAGCAACACTGCGCTTAAGGCTTTCGCCTCAGATCGTAGTGGTCGTCGCCAGGATAGGGCGGAACAGAGCCGTATATACTACGTAGATCAGAGCCGTATATTCCTTCGAAGGGAATATACGGCTCTGGGGCGGAAGCCTTAGCGCGCCACTATGGCAACAAGCAAGGTGTCTACTACGTAGATGTAGCCGGGCCGACCAACGGGGGGTGGTACACGGCCGCGGCCATACATCAAGAGTGAGTGAGTGAAAACTTTATTAGCTCTAGATTCGGATTGTGTTCGGCGGTTTTGAGATGGCTTCGTCCATCTTGCTCAAAGGTCGGTTGCCCTTAGTCCAGGGCTCCGGTGGATGCTGCTGCCAGTTTTGCTCGCCGAATCAGACCTTCTTGGTCGACCCGACGATCGCTGGAGAGCACTCCCTCCCATTGCTCCGCACTCGGGTTTGTTATCACTGGTACCACGCTTATCCTCTGGCATGCCCACGTTATGTGGTACAGCGTGGGGGTTTCTTGGCACCAAGGGCATTTGTCATTGTATTGTGTTGGATATATTTTGTTGAGTACGTGTAGGTTCGGGTAGGAGCCCGTCTGTAGCTGTCTCCACGCGACAGAGTCCTCTCTGCTAAGGGAGTTGTCCGGTGGTGGATACCGCTTTATGCAGCCCTTGTAATAATTTAGAATCGCCGAATAATCTTGGGGTACAGGTTCGTTCCCCTCGAGGTCGCCTACGTTGGATGCTCGGTAATAAGTGTACCCTCGAGCTATCCTGTCCGCCTCTTGGTTCCCTGTTACTCCCGTATGTCCAGGCGTCCATACTATCGTATGCCTGATTGGTTCTCCGTTTGTTTGTCGTTGTGTTATGTGGCCCCCAGAGCGGAGTATGCGGAGCGCTCTGTGCCCTATTCTGCCGCGTAGGTAGTTGCGGCATGCTGTTTGTGAGTCTGTAAGGATTTTTAGAGACCGTTTAGACCGATAGCCCTCCGCTGCCGCTAGAGCGACGGCCGCTTCCTCAGCCTCGACTATCGTACAGTCTTGTAGTGATGCGCTGGTGATCTCGCGTAGGGTTGAGTCAATCACCGTTGTTACCGCATTGCTGTTGTGCTGCCCCGCTGTTCTGGTGTATGTGGCTGCGTCCACGTATACCGTCCGTTTCTTGGGGTGCTAATGTCTTTTGTAGGTATTCAGCCCTTGCCTCTCTGCGTGCTTTGTGTAGGTTGGGATCCATGTTCCGGGGTATTGGCGTTACTTTTAGTGTGTTGCGATATTCGTCCGGAATTGTTTCTGTCCTCTGTATTTCTTGAATTTGATCGGCGCGGCCCAGTTTCTTTAGGAGCTCCCTGCCAGATGGGGTCTGTTGTAGTCTGCGCAGTTGGGAGACTAGTTGTGCCTCTCTCAATTCATCGAAAGTGTTGTGTAGTCCTAGGGCTAGGAGCTTTTCAGTTGAAGTGCTGTGAGGAAGGTGGAGTGCGGTTTTGTAGGCTTTGCGTAGAATCACGTCCGCCTGTTGTACCTCACTCTTGATGGGATTATAGTAGGGGAGGCTGTATGTCACTCGGCTGACTACCAGGCTTCTGACCAACTTAAGTGTGTCCTCCTCTCGCATGCCATGACGTCTGTGTGAGATGCGCGTGATCATGCGGGCCACTTGTAGAGTGGATGCTTTGAGTAGGGCGAGAGTGTGAGTGCAGCGTTGGTTTGACTGTATCCACATCCCCAAGATTCTGATGAGTGTTTTTTCCGGTATCGACTTCCCGTCGAGGTAGACGTTCAACTTTAAGTCGTCGCTAGTGGGGACTGTGCGATTTTGTTTTCCTCTCCAAACTCTTAGGAGCTCTGATTTCTCGGTGGAGCATGCTAGCCCTCTTTCTCTGACGTAGTTCTCTACGCAGGTGGCTGCCTTTTGTAATTTCTCTTCTTTCTCTCCGAGCGAGCCTGTGTTGACCCAGATGGTGATGTCGTCGGCATACATGGCATGGTGTATGCCGTCGATTGCTTTTAACTGTTTTGCCAAGCCAATCATGGCTATGTTGAAATACAGGTGGATGGGCTCTCCTTTCGAGCCCCAGGCATAACACAAGCTGAAGAGGTTGCTATCGCCCTAGCTGCTTCTGATACCAAATCAAAACACATCATAACAGACTTGCGTTCGGCGTGTACAAATTATGAGGCTGGCTGGATAACTCCACTAGCTGAACGGATACTAAGGAACTGCAGCCGAGACACCGATCCTACTCCCCGCTGCATAGTTTGGACTCCGGGCCATCAGGGATTAGCAGGAAACGAAGCTGCAGACGCGGCGGCCCGAGCACTCATTCACCGGGCGTTCTCATTCGCTCCTGAGCACCTGAAACCTGAAGGTGGCTCTTTACACTCGTTCAAAGATATAACATCTTATTATAAGGGCCATCAGGGATTAGCAGGAAACGAAGCTGCAGACGCGGCGGCCCGAGCACTCATTCACCGGGCGTTCTCATTCGCTCCTGAGCACCTGAAACCTGAAGGTGGCTCTTTACTCTCGTTCAAAGATATAACATCTTATTATAAGGATAGTCACCGCGTGTACCCAGCCCCTGCGAAGGAACTGGGGAAAGCAAACGAACGCGTTATACTTAGACTATTCACTAATACAATGCTGTGCCCGGCAGTATTAAAATACTTCGATCCCGCGTTCACTGCCAGGTGCAAACACTGTGGCGAGGTGGCTGACACCTACCACATGGTTTGGGCTTTCCAGCGCAACTCAGTTCTCTCCCCCCACCCCAACCGTACCAGAGAGGAATGGGAGGTGGCCCTGCTTGGCTGCTCGGACCTTCAGGCCCAAAAGGCTTTGGTCAAGAGGGCTAAGCTGGCGGCTTCGACCAATGGGGTCCCGGAATAGGGACTCCACCCATTGCTTGGCTTTTTAAGAGAGCTGTTGTGATTGTTGTTGTGACTGAGAGAAGGATGAAAAGGAAATTGCACGGGCCTGCCTACTGGCTCGAGCCAAGCCACCACCGCTGCCACGTGCAGATAGAGGAGAGTTAAAAGATCAGAGGAAAGAGAAAAAGGAAAGAAAAGACGCTAGTCGCAGCAACAACTGCGTCCGCCGGAGCGGACGCTGCTGAAGGAAGGAAGGAAGGAAGGAAGGAAGGAAGGAAGGAAGGAAGGAAGGGAAGGAAGGAAGGAAGGAAGGAAGGAAGGAAGGAAGGAAGGAAGGAAGGAAGGAAGGAAGGAAGGAAGGAAGGAAGGAAGGAAGGAAGGAAGGAAGGAAGGAAGGAAGGAAGGAAGGAAGGGAAAACTTTATTTACACTAATGGTTTTTCCTGCGGTTTGGGGGCATCTTCAGAGACGTCTTGGTTCAGGAGCCTTCTCTGTCGAAGTCATCCGCCTCTAATCAGTGGTCGGTTGCCCTCAGTCCAGGGCTCCGCTGGCCACTGCCGCCCGTTGAGCTAGCTGTACCAGACCTTGTTGGTCTTCGCAGCGGTCGCTGGACAGCAGAGTCTCCCACTGCTCCGCACTCGGGTTTTGTATTTTGGGGACCACGTCTATGTTTTGGCAGGCCCATGTGATGTGGTATAGTGTAGGTTTTTCGTCGCACCAGGGACATTTGTTCGTGTATATCGTAGGGTGCATTTTGTTTAGTATATGTAGGTTTGGGAAAGAGCCTGTTTGTAATTGTCTCCAAGTGACAGAACCACAATGAGACGGCACATGCAGCGGCGCGAGCGCTAACCAACCGCGCCCCGGCAACAGACCGTCCGACGTGGTTCGGAGCCAAGGACCGCATGACCGACTACAGCGAAATCACGAAGGCCTACCGCCTGGCTCGCAGGACTCTCCCACCCCCGCACCCGAGGCTGAGTCGAGCGGAGGCGGTACTACTGAGACAGCTCCAGACCGGATCGCTACCGAGCCCGAGACTGATGCATCGCATGCACCCCGAGACCTACCCGACCGATACGTGTAGAGTCTGCCGGAGGGAGCCGGCAGATCACACGCACATCCTGTGGGACTGCATCAAAAATCCAAAGGAAGCAAGATCAGGAACAATCCCGCCGCGGCTGGAGGCAGCCGCGAAGAGCAACGACCATGACCAACAGCTATGGGCCGTCCAGCAGGTCCTCGGGGCGCTCGAAAGGCAGGGATCCAGCGAGCCGGCAACGGCGAGCGGAGACCCGCGCCGAGTAACGGCAGCCTCGTAGACGACGTAGGCCCTCGTCGGGGCGCGCGAGCGTCCAACTGCAGGCACAAATAAAGTTTACTCCAATCCAATCCAATCTCTGCTGAGAGATTTGTGCGGTGGGGGATATCGCATTCTTCTGCCTCTATAGTTTTGTAGTATGGCCGAGTATTCCCTGGGTGCTGGCGCGAGTTCCGCGGTCTCGTCGGAAGCTCGGAAAGTAATGTATCCTCGAGCTATCCTGTCGGCCTCTCGGTTCCCTGCCACCCCCGTGTGCCCCGGTACCCACACAATTTTGTATCGGATCTTGTCGTTTTGTTCTTCCCGGTTTTTAATTCTGTCACTCGCTGCGAGGAGTATACGGAGCGCGTGACGACCTATCCTGCCATTCATGTAATTTCGGCAGGCTGTTTGAGAGTCCGTAAGTACTGTTAGTGACCGCCCGGTTCTATAGCCCTCCGCCACCGCTAGAGCAACGGCTACTTCCTCGGACTCTGCAGCTGTGCAGCCTCGGAGAGACGCGCTGGTCATTTCGCGTAAAGACGAATCGACCACCGCCGCTACAGCGATTTTGGTATCTCCTCTCCAAGACGCGTCTGTATACACGGTCGTGGCTTGAGGAGCGTATGTTTTCTCGATGAATTCGGCCCTCGCTTCTCTTCTGCCTCGATGGAGGTTGGGATCCATGTTTTTTGGTATTGGCGCTACCTTGAGGGTCTTGCGAAGCTCGTCGGGGATCGTTGCCGTCCTCGACATTTCACGCATCTGCTCGCGGTATCCGAGCCTCTGCAGGAGCGCTCTTCCTGTCGTTGTTTGCAACAGCCTGAGTTTTTGCGACTCAAGCTGCGCCTCTCGTAGCTCCTCAAAGGTGTTTTGTAATCCCAGGGCCATGAGTTTTTCTGTAGACGTGTTGCGTGGTAGTCGGAGCGCTGTCTTATACGCTTTGCGTAGCAGGGCATCCGCTTGTTGTATTTCATTTTTGTTGAGGCACTGGTAGGGTAGGCTGTACGTAATTCGACTAACTACTAGGCTTCTGACTAGTTTTAGTGTGTCTTCTTCACGCATGCCATGTCGCCTGTTGGTGATGCGGGTGATCATGCGTGCGACTTGTAGCGTTGTTGCTTTCAGTAGGGTAAAAGTGTGAGTACTGCGCTGGTTGGATTGAACCCACATTCCCCAAATTCTTATTGTTGTCTTTTCGGGTATGGGCGTCCCTTCTATGTAGACGTTGAGTTTTGGTCCTTATTGGTTGGGACGGTCCGGTTTTGCTTGCCTCTCCAGACTCTCAGCAGTTCCGATTTCTCGGTCGAGCATGAGAGTCCTCTTTCTGCGAGGTATTGCTCTACACAAGAGGCCGCTTGCTGTAGCCTTTCTTCCTTCTCTCCGAGACAGCCCGTGTTTGTCCAGACTGTTATATCGTCAGCATACATTGCATGCCTGATGCCTTCGATGTTCTCTAGTTTTCGAGCTAGGCCTATCATAGCTATGTTGAAGAGTAGGGGTGAGATAACTGACCCTTGGGGTGTTCCTTTGTTTGGAGTGCGAATTTTTTCCGATCGAAGGTCTCCTATGCCGATGGTGGCAGTTCTATCGGACAGGAAGGCTTTGACGAAGCCGTGGATTCTGCGTCCGCAATCCAGGTCGTCTAGGCCCGTAAGGATCGCTTCATGGCTGACGTTATCGAATGCCCCCTTGATGTCCAGGGCCATTATGACATTTTCTCCCGTCTGAGGTACGTTTCGCAGGACATCTTGTATTTGGAGGAGAACGTCTTGCGTCGAGAGCTTCGCTCTGAAGCCGAAAATGGTATGTGGTACACAGTCGTTGTCTTCCATATAATTTTGCAGTCTGAAAGCCACAACCCGTTCGTAAAGCTTGCCAAGGCACGACGTGAGTGATATAGGCCTGAGGTTTTCAATTTGTAGCTTTTTACCAGGTTTAGGTATCATTATTACTTCGGCGTGTTTCCAATCTTCGGGAACCGTCTCCGCCTCCCAATGTTTGTTAAGAAAGGTGACGAGCTCTTGTATGAGGTCGTCGCTCAGGTTGCGGATTAGGGCGTTGTCGATTCTGTCCGCTCCGGCTGCCGTGTTTCTGGTGGCGTTTCTTATGAAAACAAATAAGCGGCCGAAGCCCCGCTCGCCCAAGCGAGGACAGATACTCGTGTACGCCTCCAGAGAGCCTCACCTCTTTTATTAAATAAAGGCTTTTCATCATCATCATCACCGCACCTTAGGTCAACAAAGTGCCCCCCCCCCCCCCCCCTGAAATTTTATATACACCACAAACCATGCAGATAGCCATGCCCAATCGCTACTGCGCATCAGAGAGGGAGAGAGAGAGAGGGAGAGGGAGACTGTTGGCGAGGCGATGGAGAGCGCGCGGCGGCGGAGAGCAAGCTGACGTCACGCGTCACCATAGCAACAGAGAGGCGGATGTCACGCCATCTGAGGTGTGACGGCGGCTCCTCGAGGAGCACGGGGGTCCACGGACCACGCGACGAGCGGTTAGACTTGGCGTAGTATTTCTTTCGCAATAAAATGGAAGGAAAAGATGTTGCTTTCAATAAAGAAAGCCGTCCCTGACAGCGCACCTCAGGCACATAGGCAGGAGAACCACACAAAGATATTACTAAAACAAGTAGGCACGTTCCAGTGACGTCATTCACGGTTAAAGGCTTTACTGATCTTGTTGCATAGAAACGGATCAAACAAGAATAGATTCCTGACCGAAATTTTTAGACGAACATAACGCGCTTAAAGCCGTGGTCAGCGGTCACTTGGCTAGCGTCCATAAGTAGGCTGTTCTGTTCTTCATAGGGGTGTTAGGGTGTTTCGATTGCTAGTAGTGTAATCAAACTGTTGGGTGCTGCGGTCTCGAAGAAACCACGCCACATGCTCTCATTTGTTGTGTCGTTGCCAGAAAATTCTGGGTTGTCATGTCGCGCATGTTGGTGGTAGCCTTTGCCTCTTAACTCGGGATCCTGCGACCTGGTTGTGCGCACGTCGTTGCGTATCGGCTTCAGAAAGAGTGGCGGCCCTGCACAGCAGGCCGCAGAGAGCCATGTACCCCATGATACAGCGTGTGTGGACCTCGTATCCCTGGAGGAACGCCAGTTTCTTCGCCGCTGGCCCAGCGCTTATTCACCGGGCTCCTCACCCCAGCTCTTCTGGCTCGGAGACTAACCAGCCGCTGCTGCGATTCAGGGAAATAATAACGCATTATAGCGACAACCACCGCCTTTTCCCGGCCCCTGCAAAGAGGCTGAGTAAGACGGAGGAGCGAACTTTAAGGCTCCTGCAGACAGGTACTCTACTCTGTCCTGAAATCATAAAACATTATGATCCTAATACGGATGGGCCATGCCCGCACTGTCGGGAGACCTGTGATATCTTCCACATTGTGTGGGCATGTACTCAAAATCCTCACCTCCCACCTTCCCCTACCCCTTCCAGAGAGGCATGGGAGACTGCCCTCCTCAACTGCTCCTCGCTTGAGTCCCAAAGGGCTCTGGTGAAACGGGCGAGAGACGGGGCCTTGTCATGCAGTGTCCCGGACTAGGGACGCCGACCATGTAGCGGGGCCACTCTGTGGCTCCCAAACTCTATTTTATCAATTAAAAGTTTTCACCACCACCACCCGCTTCATCGACGTGCGGCGTGGTCGTGTGGCTGTGCTGCCTCTTCCGTACTAGACACCAGCGAAAGCATGTTTGTGATGTGCGCGCGGGAAAGCTGTGTACCGTGGAACTTTAGAGACACGAGTGGGCGGTAAACTCCGCGCTGCAAACTCCAAGTTTCTGTGTGATAACTTTGGTGGGCTTCCCGAATGTGCCGTTTTGAAGCGATAGCTTCACCGCTCCAGGTTTCAAGCCGTCAGCTTAGCTGCGCTTCAGCAGTGTCGGTGCCGGAGAGCATAGCCGTTGTCATGGCAACCGCCGCAACTGGGATGGGGCCTCGCCTTGCTTGGCACTTCGTGCACTAGCATGGCTGCTGCGGCCATGTCGGCACCGGCGCTTCGCCAGCTGCGCATGCGCAATAGAGCGGAGAAAGGTGTTTGGCGGTGCAGCCCCGGCGGCAGCCAGCGTCTTCGCTTCGGCGGACGCGGTCGTTGCGGCGCGCGTTTCTTCTTTCACTCTTTCCTCTAATCTTTTCACTCTCCTCTATCTTCATGTGGCAGCGTTGGTGGCTCGGCTCGTGCCAGTAGGCAGGCCCGTGCACTTTCCTTTTCATTCATCTCTCAGTCGCAACAACAACCCAGCCCCAGCTAAAGATGGACGAGTCGGCTCGGCTTAAGGAAGCCAGAGACCGGCGTTGGCGACGACGTGCAGATGAAGCTATCGCTCCTGTTGCGAAGTTCAGCAAGGGAAGGTTCCATAGCCGGTGTCGCCGCCGTCTCGCTCTCCATAGCCTCTGTGTCGGGGTTACTAGGGGGATGGGGAGTTGTTCTAGCCTCTAAGGCTTCAATTTTGGCAAGTAGCATCTCGTTTTGGGCCCGGAGAGAAGCTACAAGGTTGTGGAGCTCAGCGTCAGCCGCCGAGCGAGGGGCAGGGGAGAGGGGATGGGAGGAGGAGGCAACCCTGCCTGAACCGCTCACCTGTTTGCCATTTTTGACAGCGTTGGCCCAGGAACCGGCCGCGCCATTCTTGTCTTGGGAGCGGGCTTGCTTCTCCTGGCCGCCGTGTGGGGGCGGTGGTGGCACTTGACAGCCCTTGACGTCCTTCCCGCTGGTAGGCGTCTGTTGTTTTGAAGCGTCGCTGCCGACGCTACCAGGGTGATGTGGCTGCCTGCCCGTCACGCTGGATTTCCCGCCCTCTCAATGCCAAATTTGACACCTTGTTGGAGACAGCGATGGAACGCCTTATAGCTCGAGTCATGGAGGCTATCCCCTCTATGATCGCTCAACACGTCGCGAGTAACCCCCGCCTTTCTCGCAGAGCCGGTCCCCTTAAGGACGTATCTGGTCGGCCCTCTAGATTATCCCGGCGAGTCAATGACCTCGACGATGACGAAGACAGCTGCCCCCTTCCAGGTGCTGAGCTTCAGCCCCTGGTATCTGGCTCGGGGGCAGCCTCACTACCACCTATCACGTCAAAATCTGAGCATGGCGGGACACCCTCGGTGTAGGCGCTCCCCCCTTTCCAAATCGGCTTCCCCCATTACGATTACTCAATGGAACTGTCGGGGGCTCCGGTCCCGTTCCAAGCGCGCCGACCTCCGGCTTTTCCTATCAACCTTTGAGCATTTGCCAGCGGTGGTTGCCCTCCAAGAGCCAGGGAAAGGCGCCACACTAACAAATTATACGACGTTCCAGCAGGACCCCTCGTCTTGTCTCTGCGTTCATAGAAATTATACAGCCAACCAGGTCGACTTAGACATACAACTTGAATACTCCTATGTAATGGTGACCCTCCTCCCACTCCGCAAGCAGGACCCACCGTTACACATACTCAATATATACTGCAATCCGAAATTGCCGAATGTATCATTCGCGGACCTCTTTAGCCGCGCGCTGAGAGTTGCGGGTCGGGACCCCCTCCTGATTGTGGGCGATTTCAACGCTCCCTCTCGGATGTGGGGTTACTGCCGTGAAGAGAAGCGGGGACGCAAGTTGGCGGAGCTTGCGTCAACGCTGGGCCTCACTCTTCACACTGACCCCATCCATCCAACTCGTATAGGCAATTCCGTGACAAGGGATACGTGTCCGGACTTGACCTTCACCCACAACATTCAGTATGCAGACTGGGTCAACACCGAGGAAACCCTCGGCAGCGACCACTGCCTCCTGAACATTACGATTAGGACCTATCCTTTCGCGCGACCAACAACACAAGCCCGACTCCCAGATTGGACCAAGTTCAGGCAAAATTATAACACTGCCACACCAATACATGAACAAGGCTACCAGTCTTGGTCAGAACAATTGGTCTCTAGCGTTCGCTCCTCCGGAACTCAAATTCAGCTCTCAGAGGCGGTTTCTGATGTGGACAACCACCTGCTCCACCTCTGGGAGGCCCGGCATTGCCTCGTCCGTCGGTGGCGCCGGCAGAAGCACAACCGGAAACTTAAAGCTCGCATCGCCGAGCTCACTCAACGAGCGGCTGAGTATGCGGCCCAACTCGCCGACTCCAACTGGGTGGCACGATGCAACACGGCCGCGCGGCAAATGTCCAGCCGGAACACGTGGCGACTTTTTCGCGCACTAATTGACCCCACGCAAACACGCACGGAAACTCAAAAACACCTCCAAAGAGCCATACACAGCTTTCAGGGCAACACAACTCAGTTGGCGCACAAGCTCCGGGACCAGTACTTGTGCACCACCCAGGACCCCCGCGGGCCGGCGTACTCTTATGCAGGTTCTGAGAACGTTGAGCTGGATCAACCGTTCCAGCTCCATGACCTGAGGGCGGCCCTGGCAAAAATGAAACGTGGCACCGCTCCGGGTCGGGACAAAATTACAGTCAAATTTTTAGCCAACCTCCCCGACCCGACATACTTGTCTTTACTGAATTACATTAACTCAATCTGGCTTGGGGAAGTACCACTCCCCATCGACTGGAAGACCGCCCTGGTCACCTTCATTCCTAAACCTGGAAAGGCCATCAACACGGACAACCTCCGCCCCATCTCTGACTTCTTGTGTGGGCAAACTCATGGAGACGATGGTACGCGACAGGCTGTCCGAGTTCATGGAATCCAAACATCTTTTCGCAGACACCATGTTCGGGTTTCGCCCACAGAGATCTGCACAGGATGTCCTGCTACAACTCAATCGGGCTGTCCTTGACCCCGTCGAATGCGCTCACAATGACAAGGTCGTACTCGCCTTGGATTTGAAGGGAGCATTCGACAACGTTACCCACGAGATCATTCTCACCCACCTCTCTCAAACTAACTGCGGCAGAAACGCCTTTCAATACATTCGGCAATTTTTGACAGACAGACAATCTTACATTCGAATCGAGGATAAGGAACATGGCCCTTTTCATTTAGGAACCAGGGGTACACCACAGGGCGCGGTGCTCTCTCCCCTTTTGTTCAATCTGGCTATGATGCGCCTACCGGCCCAGCTGGGCGCTGTCACCGGTGTACAGCATGCGCTGTACGCCGATGACATCACCCTGTGGGCCACACAGGGTTGCCTTGGAGACATTGAGGCCAACCTGCAGGAGGCGGCGACCATAGTGGACCGTTATGCTCGCCGCTGCGGCCTCCAATGCTCCACCCAAAAGTCTGAATTTGTGCACATACGCCCCTCACCAAAGTGCACAGCCAAAATTTCATTGTCTCTTGAGACAGGTCCAATCCCTGAAAAAATCGAAGTCCGGGTACTGGGGCTCTTTATACATCAAGACAGACGGTCAGAAACAACATTGGCCAAACTCCGTCAGGTGGGGTACCAGGTGGGCCGCTTAGTCCGCCGGGTTTCTAACAAGCGCGGGGGGTTACGATGTAAGGACGCCTTGCGGCTGGCGCATGCATTTGTAACCAGTCGAATTCTATATTCGACTCCATACCTCCACCTGCGGAAGCAAGACGAGGATTCGCTCGAAGTCATCCTCCGCAAAATTATTAAGCGGGCTCTGGACCTCCCCGTGACCACCTCCAACAAGCGCCTCCTGGGGCTGGGCATGGTGAACACATTTCGGGAGCTCCGGGAAGCTCACTTGACCAACCAATACACACGTCTCTCGAAGACATCGTCGGGTCGCCGCCTTCTTGCCCGACTACACATCCAACACACCACTCTCATGGAAGAGCGCGTACGTATTCCATCCCAGTGGAGATGCGCCCTCCACGTGCGCCCTCTTCCCGCGAACATGAACCGTGAGGACCATAATGGCCGGCGCCTGGCACGGGCGGAAGCCCTGGCCCGCCGCTATGGATCGAAACCCGGCGTATTCTACGTGGATGCCTCCGGCCCCCACCATGGGGGATGGTTCACGGCCGCAGTCGTCCACGAATCCAAAACAGTGAACGGCCTTACTTTCCGAGCCCGTGACATAACACACGCGGAGGAGGTCGCCATTGCTTTGGCTGCATCTCATTCCAATTCAAAAACAATTATTTCCGACTCGCGAGGGGCATGTCGGAACGTCGAGCAGGGCTGGGTACCGTATCTAGCCTACCGCATTCTCCAAAACAGCGTCTATACCGGGGACCCCGCTCACCGGCGTATCGTTTGGGCTCCTGCTCACATGGGCCTTGAGGGAAATGAGGCAGCTGACGCCGCCGCCCGCGCGCTCTCTCACCGGACATTCCCCTCCGACCCCGACGATCAGGAACTCGAATTCACTCCAGCTTACTCGTTTAAAGACATTTCTTTACTTTATCAATCTGGCCATAGTCTTTATCCCCGCCCGTGTAAAGGTCTCTCAAAGGCGGAGGAGCGGCTTTTGCTTCGCCTATATACAAATACTTTGCTGTGCCCGGCAGCTCTAAAACACTTTGACCCTTCTTTCTCTGGCAGCTGTCCGCACTGTGCGGAGAAGTCTTCGGACATCTACCACATGGAGTGGGCCTGCCCCTCCAACCCTGCTATCCCCCCTCACCCCAACCCAACCCGGGAGGACTGGGAGGCGACCCTGCTCGGCTGCTCTGACCTGCAGGCCCAACGGGCCTTGGTCGCGCGAGCCCGGGCAGCGGCCGACGCCACTGGGGTCCCGAACTAGGGACCTCCACCTAGTATTTGTGAGGGCTGGCCCCCTTTGGGTCAGCTCATACCTCACCTCCCGAAGTTTATCTGTAAATAAATGTTTTCCACCACCACCCTGTTGCGAAAGCAGCACTCCGACAGCCAAAGCGACACCTCAGGTGGCCGCCGTCGCGCCGTAGCTACGCTGACCTTGTTTGAATTGGTCGAATTGGTCGTGACGTCACAGTGCGCGAATTTGAAGCGGGGCCAAATGCACTTTTGCTAGTAACCGCGCAAGCAATTAAAGGGATCGTATAGTGATGCGCCAAGTAAGTGGGACTGAGTTTAGTTGATTGCTTAATTAACCAATTAGCTTAATTAATCTTTCTAGACAGACCATATAAATAAATAAAAATTGGCTGTGACTTAGCTAAGGTTAAGCCAGGATATCTCGAAGCGAAAAGCTGCGGCGAGGCGGAGGAGGAGCCGCGCGTTTAGTGAATACGGTGCTGTCTGAAAACGTTGCTTGAGAGACATGTACTGTGGTGGGCATTCCTTTCGGGTGTACACCAAGATATGAAAGACAGGCATTTGCTTTCCTTAAAAGCAATTTTCATTTCAATTAGTTTTCCTTAATGCCCTTATGGCCCGGTTCGGGTACCCACCGAGATATGAGAGAGAGAAACAGGCTTGGTTTTCTTTCCTTCAAGCCAATTTTCTTTGCATTTCCCTTCCCTTACGGCGCGGTTTGGGTGTCCACCGAGATATGAGAGTTTCCTGGCGCACTGTTTGTCTTTGTTTATTTGTTTTCTTGCGCCTCTCGTGTGACGTCCCTCGGCACTGCGCATGCGCAGCTGGGGCTAATTCTAATCACGGAGCATACGCCAGACTCCAGTTTGACTAGCCTAGTGAAGCTTTTCCCTTCAAAACCGGGTAGGAAATTGGTCGATTTGGGGAATCCAACCAGGGACTCCGGAGTGCGAGACGAGCACACTAACCACTCCGCCATGCCAGCTCGATGGTTTGATAGGCATTTGGAATGAGGAATGATATGATTTGGAATGAACAAAGGCGCGTCTAGTGAATATGGTGTCTTCGTTCACTCCCATCTTCACGTTAAAGAACCCCAGGTGGTTAACTACATAAACTAAACTAATCCTCCCTTCCCGTTGCGGCGAGGTTCAGGTGTCCACCGAGATATGCGAGAGAGAGAGAGAGAGAGAGAGATACATTTCCTTTCCTCAAAAACCAATTTGCTGACGAGCAAGGCGTAGAGCCGAACGGGCGATGGCGTCCTGTGGACTACCTAGCTGCGTTGCAAGACTGTCGCGTTCCACTGTTAGAGGCGAAGCTTAACGTCTTAACCTCACATCAGTGACACAAGCAGCAACACCGCGCTTAATGCTTTCGCCTCATCGCGTTTTAGGTCAACAAAGTGCGCCCCTGAATTTCTACCAGGTTTAACTATGCTAAACCATCAGCCACTTTTTTGTTGTGTCCTTGGCGACTGCGGTCGCTTTGAGCGCAGCTCTTTGGCGCCCGTTTCTGTGTTTCGCGGCGTCGCTGTCGCCGTTGTAGGTTGTAACCAGCAGTGGACACCCTAGTCACACTTTAAGCTGCGAAACCATTGGAGCGGGAGCTTGGAAAGCAGAGGGTAAAACTCGTAAATTGGGTTTTGAGGAAAGGAAATCGTACTACCTGCCTCACACATCTCGATAGACACCTGAACCAGAGGGAAGGTGCATAACTGCCCTCTTGGAGCAGTGGACACCTGAATCATGCTTTAAGCTAAGTGGTGGTAGTGACAGGTGTGCGCTGCATGCGTTGGCATGGACAACGTTGTGCCAGTAACGCGGCGCTGAAGACGTAGGCCGCAGGCGTTCGTTATGTTCATTGGTGTTGTTGTTGACAGCGTTTTACATTCCGACCATTTTAAGGAAAAGAAGTGCACATGACTGGCTCCCTGGGTCAGTGGACGCCTGAATCGCGCTTATAGGTACGTGGGGTGGTGAGAGAGAGATGTGGGCTGTATGCGTTAGCGCTGACAACGGTGAGCGAACTCTCGCGATCGACCAGGAACTGCCACCTGCCAGGGTGGCAGGGTGGGTAGGGACTTTAATGTAGATATGAAGACGAACAGAAATTTCTTACCGCTTATGTGGGAGATCATCCCGTTCTTATCGCTCCTAAACTCCTGTGACAACCTCGCAAAATACTTGCATATACCTCGCCTTTGGGAACTAGGCATTGGTGCAGCAAGTCGAGCATATATCCGTCTATTTGTCCGACCATAAAGCTTCCTTCATGACATCGCGCCTCTGCCCGGGGCTGTCGCCTTCGTGATCACGGCGCTCCCAACGCCAAGTAAGTATGTTGTCTCCCTTATCCAGCACCACATGGCGACAATTACAGACAGGCTGCTTCATTTCCCCCCACCGTGTCTTATGCTTTCACCCCCACCTTTCCTCCTGATTGTAACACTTGGTGCGTGCCCAGATCCACACTTTTCCACTACCTTTGGGAATGTCCTTCCCCGAAGGCAGTACCCGCCGTCCCCAATTCCGCTCATTCTTCCTGGGAGGCTGCTTTACGGACCGATCAGCCCGCCGGCCAGAAATGGCTGGTAGATCGTGCTTTACGTGAAGCACAAGCTTGTGGACTCACTGGACCAGTACGGGACCACCCTGGAAGAATTTTTTTTGTGTTTGTGTAATAAAGTTGTTTCCATCCATCCATCCATCCTTCATGACAAAGAACTGCTAGCGTAGTGTTTCTTGAACGAGGATTATGTGTGTCAAATAAAAAGTTGTCTGTAATTGTACATACATGCCTTGATCGAATTCTTTGCCTCAATATATCCAAAAGCTAAAACAGCTGATGAGCTGCTTTGAAATTTCGCATTAGGAAGTAACGTAATCGTCGGCAATTTTTTTTTCGAGGGACAGCAGTCCCTTAAACCTCAGTGTCCAATAAGCCGCTTAATCTCTCTATTATTGACCCGACAGCATAGTGGCGATAATCTTTTACGCGACAGTGTGAGGCCCGTGTACTGTGCGATGTCAGTGCAGGTTAAAGAACCCCAGGTGGTCGAAATTTCCGCAGCCCTTCACTACGGCGTCTCTCATAGCCTAAGTTGCTTTGGGACGTTAAACCCCAATAAATCAAACCAAACCAACCGCGACAGTGTGTGGAGCTCGTACGGTCGAAAATCCTCAGAAATAATCGGAGGCTGCGTAAAAACAGTCGTATCATGTCAACCTGTATGCCGCAGAATGTTCCAGTCAGTCATGCGATTCAGCGTTTCGTGGTGGTGTGGCACTTTTATTAAAAACAGCCTTTCTGTTAGGCTTTTCAATAGGTCCTGTGCCAAGGTGGCTAGGACACGTTGCAGTTTTAGATTCAGGGAGGCAAGCCAGATGGGCCACGATGGGGGTAGGCGGAAAGGATAGGCGGTGCTGGTGGTGAAAACATTTATTCAGAAGGGACAGGAGGTAAGTTTGGGTCACCCGTAAGAGACAGATCCTTACAAACTCTAGGTGGAGGTCCCTAGTTTGGGACCCCAGTGGCGGTGGACGCCACCCGGGCGCGCCCGACTAAGGCTTGTTGGGCCAGTAAGTCGTGGCAGCCGAGCAGGGTCGCCTCCCAGTCCTCCCGGGTTGGTTTAGAGATGGGGGGAATGGCCGGGTTGGAGGGGCAGGCCCACACCATGTGATAGGTGTCCGAAGACACCGCACTACAGTGCGGGCAGTTGCCGCTAAAGGAGGGGTCTAAATGTTTTTGTGCTGCCCTGCCGGGCACAACAATGTATTGCTGAAGAGGCGGAGAAGGAACCGCTCATCCGCCTTCTTCAGGCCTTTACATGGGCTAAGTAAAAATTGTAAGGCTGCGTGGCACAGTGTAAGACAGTGTTGTATCTCTGCATATGTGTGTGGACAGTTCGGGCACTGAGGTGTGGAAGTGTAAGGTACAGATAAAGTTTGGCTGGCGTATGTAGGAGATTAAACTGTATTCGGCGAAGAATGCGAGCTTCATGGATCGATAAGAATGAGTGTGGCGGTGGTAAATCAGCTAAATCCAATTTTTCCTTCGAGTAGTATTCGTCGACAGTGCGTTTGTAAGCCCTGACCGCTTGCTCCGTCGGTGGGCTCGTCCTTGGGATCCCCGACGTCCGGTGTACAGTTTTGCAGGCAAGCTGGCGAGCCAGCTCATTTCCGGGAATGCCCTTGTGACCAGGATCCACTGAAGGGTCACCAGTCGTGTGCTTAATGCTATGAGGGTGGCATCTAAGGCCGATCGGGTAGGGAAGGGGAGGGCGCTTTCGTGGAAGGCACGTAGATCGCAGACTGCGGTGGGTCTGGGAAAGAGATAATTGCGTAGGGAGTCTGCGATAGTATCCACCGCCCAACTGGTGAGCTAAACAGGCGGATGATTTCTCTCTCCCGGTGCAGGTTAAGGAGGGCTTGAAGGGGTCAGAGTTTAGTACAGCATAAACTTACTAGGTAGAGCTAGCTCGCGGCAGGGAGTCGAAGCGGTAATCTATAATCGTGGGCTGCGTAAAAATCATGTTCGGTTCGTGTGTCCACCAACACAAATGAGACTTACTGCTTCGTTTCTTTGAGACAGATACTGCTCCATTTCCTTTCCTCAAGAACCAATTTACTAGATACGTGAATTATCAGATTTAAATTTCCTACCTGATTGTCTACGCTTTCTCGTGTCTCGGGACTGTCCCCACTGTCTGTATACAGTGTTTGCTCTGCAGTACTTCTCGCCGAAGTTCATTACTTTAATGATTGGCTCAGAACCAATTTTGCCTACTGCCTGTCTGCGATTACAACGATAGTGTGGCATCCTGACGTCCTTGCTTAATGCGTATTGTTAATCTGTTTGTTTATTGATTATTTAGCCCATAGTGTGGTTAAGAGTATTCCGACCTCACTGCTTATTTTCCATATACTGGCAGCATTTCTGGTTTGTATGTTTTGTTCTGTGTTCCGTGTATCAAGATGTGTGTGCTGTAGATGCTCTTTTTTTAGCACTAAGTCATCAGTTCTAATGTGGCTCCTCTTCTTACGCGAAAAAGAGTAGCCGGCGGCGCTGACAAGCACCAACAGGCTGTACTCCCATGTCTACATAAATAACAAAAACACTGCGGTGTCTACGCGGCCACGCGGCAGAAGATCAAGAAACTGGCCGTTGAAAGCGCTGACTTGTACAAATGAAAGAAAAGAAGTGCCTCAATATGCGGATCAGCGTTTAGAGAATGTGATGCCCCCATTCAACCTCCTTGCTTTAGTTTGCGCTATCCCAGAACGTGTTATTGCACGTGCCCCTAACACCTATCCTGGCACCTCTATAGGCAAAAGTTCGGAAAGTACACTTATCCTGGACTATGTTTTGTCACTTGGTTTTAGTCTTTGCCTCCTGGCTACATAAAGAAAAAAACAAGCAAAAATAAAAACAATTTACGTATGCGTCGCAACATACTAAGTGACGCGCAGACACGACATCCGGCCTTTTAAATGTGTTTAGAGACACTCATTTGTGTAGCACGACAATAACGTTTAAAGCTAGTCGGCCACGGGCTGGATTTCGCTAGCATGTTTCTCGGGTGCACAGTTGCGTCATTTTCTCCATTGTGTATAACTTCCCACCGCACTCCGTTTTCCATGCTAGAGAGAGGCCGTCAATTTGTCTCCATTTACGAACGCCTCCTTCGCATAGTTTCATTTTTCATCTTCGCTCCTGCTCAGTGGAGGTTGATAATTGATGTGTTACAACAGCCTGAGGACTTCACAAAAAGCACAGCCTGAAGTTCATTGCAGTGAGTAAACAGGTACTCTGCATTTTCGTCGAACAACCCGAACCTGTGAGCAAGTTACGCAGTTTCCTCTTTACAGACATTTGCGTCACGACAGAGTGGCTATTTATCTAATTGCAACCGGCGAAAGGAACTGCGCAATAAGTTAAAGTAGCGTGCACTTCAGTGAAAGTTTGGGTTCTAGAGAAAGGAGTTCAGTCATTCCACAGGGTCAAAATGACTTGTAGACATAAAATATACGAAAAGAAACCCAAAACCCAAAAGAAACCAGACTAAATTTCTTGGTCGGCAAAGCTTCTGTGGTACCGCGTTTTGCCACTAGGAGCGCATAGAACGAATATTCCAGAGTCAGTAAGCCGAGTGCCGTCGTTGAAGGTGGTCAGACTAGTTTAGGCAGAGTTTTAGAGTGACGACTGTTTTGTGTGAATGTCGTTTTTGCAATGGCTGATTTTCGTGAACAGCGTGCGCCGGTGAAATTCTGATTTTTGCTCGAAAAAAGTTGAATGGAAACTCTTGAAATATTAAGAAAGACGTACAAGGACGATGCTATGGGGACAACTCAAGTGTTCCTGAATCGAATCCTGAATCAAAGCAACAATCGCGCCAAAGGAAAACTTCAAATTCACCTCGCCTCAAGAAATCTCGTCAGGTGAAACCAAACCTCAAAACAATGCTGATTTGTTTTTTCGACGTGAGAGGAGTCGTCCATTGAGAATTTGTTCCGCAGGGTCAGACAGTTAGCCAGGCTTTCTACTTGAATGTTTTGAAAAGATTGGGCAACAGTGTGCGGTGGAAGCGGCCAGATTTGTGGCGGTCGGGTGACTGGTTTTTCCATCATGGCAATGCCCCTGCTCACACAGCCCTGTCTCTACGACAATTTTGGACCAAAAATGGCATGACCCCTATTCCTCAACCCTCATACTCTCCCGACCTTGCCCCGTGCTACTTTCTTTGTTTCCTAGAATGAAAAAATAGGTGAATGGAAAGCGGTTCGCTGATGTTGCTGAGGTGAAGAAAAAAACGACGGAGGCACTGTCAAGCATCAGAAAAGATGAATTTAAACAATGTTTTGAAAAATGGTTTGAAAGATTTGACAAGTGTATCATTGCAAGTGGGGAATACTTTGAAGGAGATTGAAGGTCCGTGCTTAAAATGTGAACAAATAAGTTCAAACAAAAATAAGTCCGGTTTCTTTTGGGTACCCCCTCGTATGGTTTGCTTGCAATATTTAGTGCTGTGAACTAGACAGACCAAACTAGATTTTCATTTCTTTTTTGTTTGGGGGGAGGGGGTGCTGCGACAGAAACACAGTTGTGGTTTTGTAATATCTAAATGGGGACTGACTAGGCGGAGAGGGCGGGGGTTTTTTGGCGTAGGAGTTTAAAAAAATATTGAGAAACTATTACGGCATTGTTTGCTCAAGACGTTTCCTCATACTCCACTCAAACATTTTAGAAACTCGTGCTTCATTCCACTCTACGAGGACTGAAAACCCTAGTGACAGCATGCATATTAAACGTGCACAGCCAACAATTCTGGACGAAAGATTTTTTAGGGGGAAACCGATGATGAAGGCAATTTGTTCATACCATGTAAGATTTCCCTATAGCAATGGGTATCTCCGTAGGTCAGCCGATGGCAGTCTTGAATTTTTTTTTATTGGCGATTCAGCTGCCGTCAAAAGCGTTCTCTATTGAATATGTACAGGCGTTTTAAGTGTTCAAATCAAACAAAAACCTTTAAATGAAAGATTTTGATACATATCAGGAGAATGAGCCATTACCTTCAATAATTTCATAACAGTATCTTACAATATTCCCATTTTAAAAATTTTATCCGAGAGTTTTGGACACGACCTTTGGTTGTGGGAAGTAAAAAGTGGCCGGTATGACGCAAAGTGGAAACCTGACCAAAACGTATTCATTCTTTAATTTTTGCGGGCAGTTTTATTTTAGGCATTTCTGTGCTCTAGACTTGCGCTTGTGTTTTTAGAGCACTGAAGACAACACAAAACAAAGCAAACAAGGAACCATTTGTTCACTTTATTTTATGCAATCAAGAATCCCGTCTTCTTGTCCACTCGTTAATAGTGCTGAAGAATATTTGAGAAACGATTATTCTATTCATGATGTACTGGTCACAAGATAATGCATGCTATGACTTGAAATTGTTAGTTCCGCATTGCTGTCCGCAGCGGCTTCGATGCGGGGCAGGTTAGCCATAGCAACGCCTGCGATGCAAACACATCATGACAATAAGTCGTGAGCGATGTATTATCGCTTATATGGCGCATATAAGCTTACTTACCGTTTTTTTGTTTGTCCACCTATCGGTATATCGAACTATTTCGGGATCTCCTACGAGTTCGGTGCATCCGGGTACGACTGTACCACAAGACCTCACGCTGTATCTAGAGGCTAGTTGCATATACCAATTAAATGTCTTCGTCGTTCGTGACCCTATATCTCACCCGTAGTTGCAGATACATTAAAGCTTTTTTATCGTTGTTGCTCGGTCCCGGGTCCTCGCCACCCTCTTAATGGAGCCATCTCAGTTCCAAGCATTTCATTTGGAATTCCACCAACCTTAAAACATTCAACGCCCGGATACACCTCACGCCACAAATTCAGAACCCACGAGCACACGAACAGCAGTGATGTTCTTCTTAGCCATACAACGACACTTTGTCGGCCGTTACCATCCACTCCGAGTACATGCATCTGAGCCCTGCTTTGAATGAAACACAGCTGCGCTCCTGTACATTCTGGAAAATGGTAACAGATAGCAACAGGCAGCTTTCGTCATATCTGGCAGCTCCCTGTGGAGCGGGCCGCCCGCAGAAATTTATGTACACATTAAATGCAGTTGTCCTTTGCGGATTTCTCTTTTCATACAATTGTCTCCCATGTTGGGGAGAGTGGCTCATAGACGAATGCAGCCTCAGTCGTGTATATATAGTAAGCTTGAAGAAAAACTAACAAATGAAGGCAGTTGCTGTCTAAACCTAGTCCCCTCGAACACTGCATGGGTGGTCTCGCATTTGTTTAGTTTGAACACATTCAAGGCAAAATTCGACCTTTTACCCCACACGTTGTCTACAAGGGCACGGAGATGCACTGATGCTGCATCTTTATGGACGAGTCTCTTTCTATGGTGAAGTTTCATGGTTAATCACGTCCTACTTTCTTCTCTTACCCTCCAATCATTTTAAGCAAATAGTTCTCTCACCCTTAACTATCATTCCGCCTTAATAGTATATCAAACAAACACAACAAACAAACTTTATTTATTTTTTATTTTTTTTCACATACTGCAGTCATTGAAGACCAAGCAGGAGGGCAATACAGGTCATAAGTAAACGCAATTCAGCGCCACCATTAGCAAGCAATCACAAAAAAGCAACACAAGCAATCATAAGCAATCAACGGGTCAAAGCAGTCAAAGCCATCAAACATGCAGTGCAAACACAGAAAAAGAAAGAAAAAAAATGAATCAGCAAAAGCGAAGAGTAACATCAACCCAGAATTTTTCGTACTCGTTCTTCGAAAACATTTACATCATGCGCGGAAAAAACTTCTATTGGGAGTGCATTCCATTGTGAGACAGTGCGCGGAAAAAATGAGTTCTTAAACCTGTTAGTACGCGCAAAGATTGGTTCCAGGTTGTAAAGATGGGTGTGCCGAGTTTGACGACCCTCACGTGGATGAATGAACAATCGCGCGTTGATACCAAGTTGGTGATTGCACAGCCGATACAGAAACTTAATAGTGACAATTTGTCAGTTTTCCAGCGCAAAATACTTGCGGTTGATTTTTTTCTGGTTTATGTGCAATTTTGTACAAGGTGTCATAATTGATGAAAAAAGCAGCATGGAAATGCCACCACTGCACAGGAAAACACCCGAAGGATGATGAAAAAAATTCTATTTCGAAGTAAACATTACGTTTGAAATGACGAAAAAAAAACACGATGTAACTGCAGGCGGCTAAATGCGTTTTCACAGAAATAGTGGACGACTTGCTACCGCTCTCGCTGCTTCGAGAAATGCATGTATTATTTAGTAGGTTCGATATATCGCAAAAAATTAGCTTGTTTGGGACATAAATAATATGAAGTTCACATGAAACAAAGAAATTTCTGCTAGGTGCAGGCAACACTTAGAAAAAGCTGCAAGATCACTTTGTACACATATATCCCTTTGTGTACATTTATAGTGTCAAAGGGTTAATGTATATCGCTCAATATTGCCTCGGGAGAAGCAGAAGGGTAAAAGCGATCCCTGTAGGTGACCAGGATAGTAAAAGCAAGCAAATAACAAGAACGAGTAAATATACGATTCTAATCCCAGTTTACGGCTTCGTGTTGCAACACTCCGAAGAGAGTGTGGAGAAAAAGAGGGATGTGAAGAGAAAGTCTTGATCGAAAACGCGCTCAAGTTATGGAGGCGACGAAGCTTGCGCGAAACAGAGGAGCCACCCGGAAGCTTTAGGACTCTTCAGCGCTCTGTGGATGGAATCGTACACGTACACTTACAGAGACGCTACATCCTAAGATTTTACGCGAGTATAAAACGTGAGAGTGAACAATCGGGACAATCTATACGGTACAGCCTCAGAGGTGTATGCGAGCGATAGCCGCGGTGAAAAAAAGGAGCGAACGCTTCCCGCTTGAACACTTTCTTTTGTTTTATGCTCCAGGACCAACTCAAGGTGCCTGCGTCACTTTCTCCATCTTGTTTCTACTTTTCTTCTTCACAGGTTCCTCGTTTTTCATGACTGTAGCGACAGGAAGGACGTAGCGGGAACGGCGTGTTGTGCTTCACTCGCCATTGCGTGGTTATACATGCCAGCACATTGGTTTCACTTTGGTGTTCGGTTGCCGCTTGGTGACGTCCTTGTGATCTGATATCGACAAAGGCATTAAAAGAAGCAATACCATATTGAGACGAGCAAATTAAGTTAGCCGAAACCCCGAACCAAGTCCGCCAGAACTTATTTTGTAAAGACTATTACGGCTAATAAAAACACTGTCCAGTCAGTATAAAAATGGTTATAACCTTGAATGAGATCAATGCAGAAACTTGAAACGAAACAAAAGAAAGCATACATTAAACGCTGTGCAAGGGCAATTTACTGTTATGGAGGGTTCGGTGTTACCGCTGCTAACATACTTTCGTAAAAAGTTTTCGTTTCATTATATATCACCAAGACGCTATAAGGTGGTTCCTTTTGTGTTTCTGGTTTGGATTATGAGGGTTTAGCGTCCCAAAGTGACTTAGGCTATGAGGAAAGCCATAGGGAAGGGCTCCGGAAACTTTGACCACCTGGGATTCTTCAATCTGCGCTGACATCGTACAGTACATGGGCCTCTAGAATTTCGCTTCCATCGAGATTCGGCCGCCGCGGCCGGGAAGGTATCTTCAAAGTTTCGATTGACTGTTACTACCTCAATGACGCACATGCAAGCGCTAATGGAAATGGTCGCGCGATGTCATTCATGTAATGAACAAGCTCAACACTCACATCTTGCTAATGTTCTCATTATTATTAGCAACAGTTGGCTTGAACGGAATTGAACACATGGCTGGGGCTATTACGCAGAGTGGGTTACACCAGAGAAAGGATCCCGGCTCCACATTTTTTTACTTGGGTTGCTTGGGATCGAACCCGCATCTTTCCGACCAGCAGCCGAGCGCCATGACCCCTGAGACACTGCGGGGGCTGTTTTTGACACTTCGGTACGTTGTCCCTCTCCTTATAGTCGCAGTCCCTAGAACGGCCACATGAAACTTGGCTGCACGATCAAGGCGCTGAAGGAAACGAAGACATTGGCCTCTCTGTGGAGTTGTTCAGCAGGAGACGGAGTAGTTGCATTGTGCAGGGTTTGTAAAAGAAAGCACAGGACTGGAAGGCGGGGTATACCCTATCTTTATTCTTTCAAGGAAAAAATTTCTGAAGAAAAAAAAAACACGACATTTAAAGGGACGCACAAGCAGGAACAAGCCAGAAAATGTTGACGTCAGTGCGAGCGACAGCGACTCAAACATCTGCGCGAAAGATATAGCAAGGAAGTGGTCTAGTTTGTGCCGGGTGCTCTGCGCACCGCTTGAAATTGTTTTCCAGCATTTTGTTCCTCAAGGTTCTTCCTCTATCCTTTTATTCCTTACTTCTCTGTCTATACTGCTCCTCCAGTTCGCCAAGAACGCGCTTGGAATTGAAACGGCATTGCATCCGAGCAGCCAGCTAGGCTTCGCGGGCCGGTAGAGAACAGGACGGAGGGAGAGGAGGAAGGAGTTGTGCATTCAGTTCGGGTGCGGAGTGGCGGTGGAGTGGCGCTCGTGTTTTCGTTCTTATTACACTTGGCGATCAGTTGGGCTCGGAAGCGCTGGCCTTTTATAGCCCGAAAGACGGTAAAGTAACTTAAAGAGAGAGCTCTGGTCGTAAACGCCTCCAGTAACGCAGGCTGTGTCCGCACCGTGAATCTCGCAGGAAGGAAGCCTTTTTTTTTTCAGTTAGGCTGCTGCGCTGCCGCTCGTGGCGACTGCAGGCGGCAAATACGTCCGCCGTGTCGTCGCAGTGCTGCCTCCGAAAATAAAGGCTGCGGCCGTAGAAAAGAGCTGCTAATACGACAGTGCAGCAACTGAAAGACGACAACCAGGGTACAGCAGGTACAGCTTTGCACAGCCATGCAGGACATCCTCGACCGGCGACACACGGGCGAAAAGGGAGGTTGCCGCGCCGACTTGTCGCTTGCCGTATATCCCAGTCTGGGATAGGCCGTTCTGACTGTCTAATGCTGGCTGGCAACGAGAAATTGTTTAGTACCGGCAAGCTTCAGCGCTAGCTTCCGTCTTTTCTGCTCCCCCCCCATCCTGCCTCGCTTTCGCCCACGGCCTTGTCGGCACACGAGATTTTCGCAGATTCTGTATGGCTTATTTTCCATGCTTTCGCTACGAACGCCCGACGGTTGCCCGATGTCCTGAAACCTTCGGTGTTGCCAGCGACAGGCGCAGAAGTCGCGAACTTGATAGTTCCAGGCCCCGTTGTGGGCGACGAATAAGATGTGAAGTGGTGAGAGGCATGAATGATACAAAGGCTGAAAGCCATACAACTGAGCAAGCTGGGCTAATATCAGGCCGAGCTAAGCTTCTAGTTTGCATGGCTGCCGCCATTTGCCACTAGAGGCTCAAGACGCAAACCTTGGCTATAGGTGACACTTAGGACCAGCCCGATACAAAGGAGAGGCTAATAAATATTTATCTATCTATGTACCGCGGGAATTTTGATTGTTCGGTACATTCCATTAGCTTTTTTGTGGCCGACAGAAATAGTTGATGTGAGCGCAGGAAGCCTTGTATAGGTCAGCTTTCGTAGCGAGAAGAAAGAGTCGGTCACCATAATAACCACGTTGGCGCAGAATCTCTCGGGACTCTCTAGTTTTCTAAGAAGTCTCCATTCAGACACGCGGTGTTCGCTACTGGTGGCTCTGGTTGCTGAATGTCCACGAAAGCTGGGAATGGAAAGATTTCCGCATGAACCACCGAGAGAGCACGGAGGAGACTTAGGTGACAAGGGGTGCAGCATGCAAAATCACCCTACAAAAGCTAGACCTTTTTCATACAGTTTCCAAAATTTAGCTTAATGCGCACATAAGAAATAAAAATGAAGTAGTCGCCGGTACCGTTAACGTGGGTGCTGCCACCTGGCTTTTAAAAGTGGCGCACTGCGGTGCAGCGTGGTTTAACGCGCGTGCTTCAAATCGCTTAAATTGAATGCAAGAGGGATGATGTTAAGTCTTTGTTGCTGTTGCCATAAGGGTAACTATATTTCGCAAACTCGAAAAAGCAGTGTTTACACAAACGCTAACCTTGCTTACGCAGGCTTGCTTCAATCGACGTATTTCCTGGCCATTGCGTTTTTCGAGACAATCATGATTGAACGGAATTTGAATCGCAGTTAGCCCAGCAGAATTCTGATTCTAGAGTATGAAGATACAAGCAATCGAAATTGCGGAAGTTGTTAATGTTCGCCAAACTTCTTCATAGCGAGCACGCATCCTTCCTGACTGGCCGGATAAATTCAGCATCTGCTTGAGCGACGCAAAGGGGATTGTCGCTTCTTTTCCTTTTCCCGTTCAATGACTACGGTTATCGGCAACCGCTGCCCTCAAAAAGCGTACCTTCACTTTTGGTTTTCGAAACCTGCCTTCCCGCTGAAAATCTCCTCTCATTAGCGTTTTTAATCCTAAAATGGCTCGCACAAGTAGCGATCATCTCTTTGTAGCGTATGAGTTAATCACGCATAATATTTCATCCGCTTCCGGCTTATCTGCGACGCGCACGTGAAGCCGAGTTTCGGCTTGGCACCTTCAGTAAATTTTTGTCGTATTTTCTCTCTAGCAGCCCCAGTTCCTATAAGCGGGACTGAATCGCGCCCGTTCACCGCCGCTGGCGTTGCTGGAGCCGTCGGCCGGATCGAGTCTGCATGTCACGTCCTCAGGAAATGAATAATTCGGAATGCATGAAGAGGCGAAGCTTCATCTCGACCCGCTCTTTTTTTCGTTGCTGCTGCTTGTTTTGTTGCTGTTAGCGTGAAGAGAGCCAGCGGGCGTAGTGACGCAGGCGCGCTTAGCGCACCTCCGCAGCGTGCATCACGAAAGCCTCGTTCACGTCAGCAGCGTGCAGCGTCGAAATGTAGCACTCGGCAGTTAACCCTGGCGATTGCAGCGGCAAATCAAAGGACGTCCGAGCGGGACGCCTGTGAAGTGCCGGTGGCCGGCGACCAGAGATAAAAGCGTTTGAGAAGAACGGTCTGAAGGGGAAATGAAGTGAGTTTGAATGAAGAGCATCTGAGTTCTGAAAGCGAATGGGAAGGTGGTGGCTCTCGGTGGTGGCGAGCAGGCTCCAAATGAAGAGTCTGCAAGAAAAACCGAGCTGCTCGAGAAATGAAACAGCAGAAACACTGTCAAAAAGGAAACCGAGGTTTGTAAGCACGCTGTGTAGAAAAGTCGCACGCTTGCCTTTCTCTCTCGTTTTCCTATTTTCATACACTTATATCCCGGCAGCAAAATAAACAGATTCACAACAGCGCTACAGAACGAGGACCGAAGGAACACGAAAAACACAGGACGAGCGCTGATGTGAATCTGTTTATTAAGCATGAACCAACTAGCCGACACCAGAATCCTCTTAGAGCAAAATAAAACAGATGCTGTGAAACACTGTCTTTTAAAATAAATAACGATCTGAGGAGCAGAAAATTTGTTCTCTGAAGGAATAGGTCCAAAAATCGATAGCTTGCAAACTTTTATTGTTGCGACTCGGCGCGGAATACAATAAAAAGGACGCTAAATAATGCGAACTCTAAATTTGAGGCGACAGGGCGAAAAAATATGCAAACTTAAGAGAAAAGCCATGGTTTGTGCAGTGATCAATACCATAAACATGTCAAGTTGAACTCTCTCCTCGCACCAGCAGGCATAATAGAGAATAAAATGGGACGGGACTTCAGGATTAAAAAAATAAAATAAAAAATCTGGAGAAGAAAACTGATTGGAGAACGTGGGAACAAAGAGAGTGATCAAGGCACGCGAATTAATGACGCTGTTCAGATAGACTAAAGTCTTTGCAAAACTTTTGTTTTCTTGCCTTGCACTGATCACGATTCCAGCCTTTTACCATGGCCATCAGCGTTCACCGTTTTTAGAGGCATTAATTTCAGAAAAAAAATTTCATATGAGCGCTAGCTTCATGCCGGATGTGGCTCAAGAAACGTTTCCGTACTTGCTATGAGTTGCTCGAAGCGGGTAGGCATAATTAATGAGCTTCAACGTGCCAAAGCTATACTGATATATTAAGCACACATTATGGGGGTTTTGCACGTTAAAGAACCCCAGGTGGTCGAAATTTCCGGAGACCTTCACTACGGCGTCCCTCATAGCCTGAGTCGCTTGGGGACGTTAAACCACGTAAACCAAACCAAACCTTATGGGGGTTTACTATGCGGTTTCTTCTGTCGTTCCAGTGATTGTATAGTCATTGTATACACTAAAATTCCGCCCCACCCCGTTCTCTGTGAGACGCCGAATAACCACCAAGCCATCGCGTTGGGCTGGCAAACGAACAGGCATTGGCCTTGTTGCCTTGCTTCGTTATCAGCTCGGTTTGCGTCTTTTTATTTGGGATTTCATTTCATTTATTGTTTCCTTAAAGGCCCCAAGGCATTACATAAGGGGGGACATTTTGGTTTTCAACGGCGAAAGTGATGTGAACATGCATAACAAAAACCCAATCGAACAAACAAACATAGCAGGGGCTTTAATCATGTCAGGGTTCAACAACAGCAGGTGATACACCACTCTTCAAAGATATATTAAACAATATTCGCTACAAAGTGCGCAAAAGTAGTCAAAATTTATACGAGGTGAATTTTTATTTTCTCACGAAGTGTTTTGTGATCAGTGCATGCCGCGATGTCGTTAGGCAGTGAATTCCAGAGTGCTATTGCATTGGGAAAGAATGAGTTGTTGTAAGCAGACGCGTGGCCATTGATGCGTGCTATCGGGTTACCGTGACTGAGCCGGGAGGACGTTCGTAGTGGGGCGGTTAATACAGGATGCCGTGATCTTGTGTTATGATAAAATGTATGAAGTAAGCATAGGTGGGAAACGACGTGGCGTGATTCTAGTGTAGAGAGACGGAGGGGCTGCTTGAGGGCGGTGACACTGGCTTCTCTTGAGTAACATGAAGTGATGAACCGAGCTGCACGATTTTGGATCGATTCCAATTCGATGGTGAGATACGATTGTCATTTGTGCCAGATGCATGATGCATACTGTAATTTTGGCCGCACAAATGTTTCGTACGCGAGCTGCTTTATGTTGGGGGTGCAGATTTCAGATTTCTTCTGAGGTAGCCAAGTGTGCGTGTAGCGCCGGAGCAGATGGTTCCAATGTGGGTGACCCAAGAAAGTGATGGTGTGAGATGTACACCCAGATATTTATAAGAGTTTGCAACGGTTATAGGGATTGACGAAATGCTGTAAGTGTGATGCGTAAAGGTACAGCCCGGCGCTCCTAGTCCTTTTTGCCTTCTTTTGTCATTTTCTCATTTGTTTCTTTGTTTGATTATTTGTCCTTTTAATATTGATTGAACAGGACATTCAGGCTACCTGGATGGGCTTGCGCACAATGAGAGGTCACGGGCTTCAGCCACGCTCGGTAAGCATATCGATGGCATTGACACCTGTTTAGTTTTCTGGACACTTCTTGCTTTTACCACTCCCCCGAACGTTCTCCACCTCTTCGCTAAGAGAGAACGAAATTAAACCTAGTCTTAAAATGCTGTGTCTCGGCCAAACGCGTAGCGCGATGTCGAGAATGCATGACACAAATAGCATCCTTAAATTAGGATCCAGATGCCCACTTTTCCAGGGATTCACATCTCAATGTAAGTTGCGGGTTTGTGGTAAGCAAAGTCTCGACTTGATACATTGAGCTATGCCGACAGATTACTGACGAGCCTAAAAGACATTCTACGTTTTTGAGCGTGGCGATTAAATAGGGAATGACTTCAAGAGCAACGATTTCTTTACTTTCTGTCGTAGAATAGTCGTAGCTGTGATTACAAAGTGCCCTGTTCTAGGATAACAGAAAAAGAATTTGATTCCAGTGAAAGGCATTCCGTCAGCTGGGGTATAATAGGAAAGCTGCATTTCTTGTGTAAATTTTAAATATTGACTCATTATGTTTTTTACGCGAAATTGTTGTTGTGTTTGAACTCTACCGTCTGCTCAAAGTTACGCATCTTTTTCTCTCTTGTTTGGACCCGACCGCCAAATGAGGTATCTGGGAACGCGCACAGAGGACAACATCAGAGGTTTCTTCGGTTTATGAGCTTTTTAAAGGCAGGAAATCTCGGGAGTAAGAACAAGCAGTCTTATTAATGCCTTCAAGGTTGCCTTGCAATATGCAACTATTATCAAAAATTTGTTCATATTACTCTTGGGCTGTTTAAAGTTAGAAGTAAATTAGGCCAATAGCGCTAGCTGATTGCTGCATTATACCTTCAGTGCACGTTAAAGAACCCCCCAGGTGGTCGAAATTTTTGAAGCCCGGCACTACGGCGTCCCCCACAGCCTGAGTCGCTCTGGCAAGGTAACCCTCATAACCGTAAACCTTAAAAGGAAACAAAAATATTGAAATCAATCACGAGTGATACAATGCTGGAGGCAGAGAGGACAACTGATTCATATGCGCAAAAAGAAATGGCTGGCGGTTTAGCATTGCTAATCACGAAACATTGAGTGAAATCACAGTTTTTTTTGCAGGTGGACACACCCGTCACGTACCTGAAAGCGCGACTGAGCTGTCCACTGACCCAGGGAGCCAGTTATGCGAAAATGTTTCACCGTCAATGCCAATTTGCCCAATGTTTACCGGTGGCCTATGCTCCAGTGCCGTGCTTCTGCCACAACGTTGTCCACGCCAACCACAGCGCATACCCTTTTATCACTGCCACCACATAGCTCAAAGCGCGAATATTAGTTTGATAGTAGTATTAATTGATGAAGAAGAGGACATGCAATGCACAGCGCGAGAGTGTGTTGCAGTTTAACACGATACTGCACTGAAATTTATTGATGAACCCTTAAATGTGTTCTTTTTGATTCGGCTACACAGCCTCTGAAAAACACGCATGATGAACAGACATTGTGAATCTGATGTTTCTGCAAAAGACCACTTCAGCTGAATGATTGTTCATCTAAAAGAATTGTATGCCTGGAATGGGATTGAGCCGGAGTGGCACCATTCGAAGGGCTGTGCTCTTCATAACCATTTTTGTAGTGACTCGTTGCTAAGGTATGTAGTATTAAGCATCGTGTTGATTTGCGATTGTTTGTCTCGTGGTTTGTACATAGTTCATGCATGTTAAACATTGCATCACTGTAATAAATAACATGTAAAAAAAACAAGAGGTGGCGGTCAGCGAAGCTGAACTATTCGTGCCCCCGAGGGTTCGAATCCCAACGGAGACGATATTCATATTTATTGATTTATTTCACTTGGCACAAACCCGCAAACATCTCAAGCAAACACACGTACAGTCTTTGTCAAAAGTTTAGAGCCCAGGGGGTTTGCTTCAAAGCACTATTGGGGCGCTCCTGTAGCACTCATGGAAGTCCTACGCATCGGAGGGAGCAGGACGAAAACTCTTCTTACCTTCAGGAGATTTGGGACGCTGAGCGCGCATTACGAGCAAAGCAGTGTGGCCCAGAAGCAAATCCCCTGGGCTCTAAACTTCTGACAAAGGCTGTGCATCTCAAGATCTTGCTAAAATCTTGCCCGCCTATCAGTGGACGACAATTAATTTCCTGTCGACTATATCTATTCTCCTGCTTCTAAGTACTGGCTGTATAGAGGACGATGTTGGCTACACGAAAGAGTACTTGTGGAAAGCGCTAATACAGCTTCAATGCAAACCAACCCATATGGCGCCATTGCGATAATAGGACGTCTAGTGCGTTGCTGCGTTGCTACGCAACTAAACACAGCAAACTCTCGGATATAGGTCGAACTGAAGGTGTCCACTACTTGCTAGGGGCTGGAGATGTCGACCGAATGAGTAATCAGCGGAGCAGAATTTCATTATTTGACACGTCAGACGACGCTATGCATTAGTAGAAGTGTGTCAAAGCTGGCGGAAAACTACCTGGGTTAGTACTCCTAGTTCTGCTGCTTAATAAGTGAGCGGCTTGCTCGTTATGGCGGCAACAAATGAGCCGAAGCTTATAAGTGCAAATGCACCGGCCACATAGCCAGAAGATAGAGTCCATGCGGAAAGCGCTAATACAGGTTTAATGCAAACCAATCAATATGGGGCCATCGCGATCATAGATTGTCTAATGCGTTTCTGATAGGCTTATATCTCACTGGCCCGTTTCCATCCATACTTTAAGCTGGCGCCGGATATCACGAAGCTATTTGGTTTTATTGGCGCGCTTAAAAAACGCAGCTGGTTGATGCGCGGGAACGCAGCGAACTGGGCGTCCCACATTTCTAACATTACTAAAGACGCCAACCGCGTACTCGGTTTTTTACGCCGTAACCTGCGACTAGCACCTCCTTCTATAAAACAGCTTACCTACATAACACTCGTCCGTCCCAAATTGGAGTACGCATGTGCAGTTTGGAACCCTCATCAGTCAAATCTTTCTCTCTGCCTCGAATCCATTCAAAATCGTGCAGCAAGATTCATTCATTCGAACTACTCCTATCATTCAAGTGTCACTAATATGAAGTTGCAATCTAATCTTCCATCCCTCGATTCGCGTCGTAAAATAGCCAGACTATGCCTTTTTCACAAGTTTTACCACTCATCACTTGGAAGCTGTGTCATCGTCCCTGCACATCGAGCCTCTCACCGCCTTAACTACGGCAGCTAGAGCAGTCTACCCACCATCAGCACATACCACTGCGCATCTGAACGCATTTTTCGTTCAGACAGCAAAGGACTGGAATCGCCTTCCTGCCGAAGCAGTTCGCCACATTCATCCAGACCGCTTCAAGTCATTCATCGAAAGAATAACGTAAAGCCTGTAATAAGCCCACCTCCCATGTAATACCCCAACTGGGGCATTTAGGTATAATAAATAAATAAATAAATAAATAAATAAATAAATAAATAAATAAATAAAAATAATCAATAAATAAATAAATAAATAAGCAGGACTCATGCAGTGCTAGTAACGAGGTTGTCAATAAAATGCACGGCGTTACCCCGCCGGCTTAGCTAAGAAACTCGGTTTAGGCTTACTTTTCATCACAGGTAACGACATAAGGGAGAGGTATGGTTTCGAAAATGCAGCTGGCGGTGCGCTGTCGTCGCAGCAGATCCACGTGACAAGGAAAGGAACACCGGATACCCGTGCTGTTGGTGCGCCTTGCGTGTTTGCGTTCGCGGTACTTTAGGCGCCAGGCGCCCAGCACTATAAACAACGAACGAGGAGGCGAAAATGTTTCATTTATCCGCGTTTAAACAAGGCGACACAGTCCCATACCATTGCCTTCACATACCCATGGGTTGCTGCGGATGCATCTCTTGAGAAGCCAGGCAGCAAACGCCTGCCACGCATTTCGGCTAATGCCCTGCTTCACTAATGAGTTTCGGATACGCAAACAGCCCGCGCGGCCAATGCGTGCCGGCAGCGGCGGGCTCGTTACGTGTCTCTTCGCAAGTCAGGCGAAGATGGAAAGGAGGGGTGAAGAGAGAGGAGCAAAAAGGTGGACGCGGTACAAGGGCGGAAGCGTTGAGGAAAATGAGCCAGTCAGAGCGTAAAACAGCTGAGAGGCGAGGGCGGTGGTGTCCGCGTTCCTGGGAGGAAGAAAGGAAAGATATGCCACCGAACAAGACGCGAGTCACAGCTACGTAGCGTGCCGATCTTCTTGCATCACCACCTCCTGTATACTTGGGGCTCCGCGACCCATCGCCCCGAACCGTGCGTATAACGCGCTGCTGCGGCAAACAAGGAAAATCACCCCCGGGGAGAGTCAGGGTCGATTGGTTGCCATCAGTCGCCTTCCAACGTGGCGGGTGATGCTGTTGCTGCTACTGGCGCTTTCTCGCTGAAGCGAGCCGGTGGTTCTCTGTTGTTATTTGATTTGTTTGGGTCTGTATGTTGGCTTGTTGCGCTTTTCCTAGCTCTCTTTTTTGTTGTACCCCTGTCTGGACCTCGTCTCTCTTCCATCCCATCCGGCCTTCCTCTAGCATCTTGAGCACCACGCCGTAAGCGAAAGGACTTGGCCTGGGCCTGTGACTTAACGAACATACCCTATTTCGACGTGGTTTCATATTTTGGCCTTTTTTATTTTTTCACAGGCCGGCATTTTTCTCGCAGTGTGCATTTGAGCAGTTAGCCGGGTACCACACATGATGTCCCGCATATCCGCCTCTCTTTCCAGCATCGCTCTCATCTAGGCGGCTTCGTCTCATGCTTTGCCCTCGCGTCCTTCATTTTGTTCAAGGGGGCTTACTTTCGTTTTTTATGCGAAGCATATTACTAGAGGTACACTACAGCCCTTCGCCGTGGTTACGCGCCGTGCACACCACGTGGTACAGTG
Organism: Amblyomma mixtum; assembly: GCF_055824585.1. Classification (NCBI taxonomy): domain Eukaryota; kingdom Metazoa; phylum Arthropoda; class Arachnida; order Ixodida; family Ixodidae; genus Amblyomma; species Amblyomma mixtum. The sequence continues at coordinate 11,667,926 of NC_143016.1, read as the reverse complement.
ACGTCACACCACGTGACATACCACGTGACACATGACGTCACGACAGAGGAAGACGGAGATACACTACAGCCCTTCGCCGTGGTTATGCGCCGTGCACACCACGTGGTACAGTGACGCCACACCACGTGACATACCACGTGACACATGACGTCACGACAGAGGAAGACGGAGGTACATACAGCCCTTCGCCGTGGTTACACGCCGTGCACACCACGTGGTACAGTGACGACACACCACGTGACATACCACGTGACACATGACGTCACGACAGATCGCCGTCACGCGCTGGGAGAGGGAGAACGATGCCATCGCACAGACACCGGAATGTCCTCGAGCGGCATTCCCGCGCATTTCGAACGGGCGTTCACACTCGGTGTAGGTGAAACGCTCGCTCCACCGGGCAGGCGGACGCGGCTTCCGTGGCAATCCAGGCGCCCACCCAACGCGCGTCTCGGGGTTAGTCGGCGTTCCGCTGTAGCCATGCCGTTGTCTTCCCCCACGACGAAGGCTTCTAGTGGTTGTGTTAAAATGACCAAGTATTCAACCAATGAAAGCCATGTATTACCAAGCCTAGCCATCAATATGCTTCGCATCTGACCAGGGTTAACCAAGTTAAGCCTCAGCCATTTTTTTTTCATTTTTGAATGCAAAGTGACCATCAAAGGGCATCGTAAGCTTTCGAATATAAGAGTGAAACTATAGGATTCAACGCTCCGTTCGCTTGGTCATATGATAAGGAGTAAGAAAGAGCTAGTATGGCTGAATGGGCGCGTTAGACGTCAACATCCAAGGAGAGAGGGTACGTGGACATAGGAGATGTAGAGAACTGTTGTATGTTGACCTTCGAGAGAAGAATTTTCTTCGAAGACTACGCAGGACATGAAACACATGAGGTCTTTTAAAAGAATAGGAATAAAGTGCTTCAGTCCGTCCCCTTTTTATATGACAGATGGGAAACTATCATAAATGAATGCTCCTGAGAGAGGATACGGTAGTATTTGGCACATGAAAATATGTAAATAAATTATTAGTAAAGTTATTTAGGCAGCCACTGGCAGGGAGCAGGCCCTGGGAGACCGTCTCGTCTTGATTTCCACTGGGAAAAGGTGGATTGGGTGGAGATTTAAAAGAAAGGAATATGGATGTCAAGAAACCGTTATGAGAGCTGGGGTGGATATCGGGATAGTGAGATTCTTGGTCATAAACCTTGATAAGGACGAGTTCTGTTTCACTCCTCTGTAGATGGAAAAAAAAAACGTTCTCTCCCAAATTCGCTGCCTACAGCCTCCAAGCATATTCCCATCGCCGCTGAACGTCTACAGCGACCTACGACCTTCCAAACAGGCAACGGTTGCTTTGGTTGCGAGCCGGGGCCTCCTACTCCGAGCCAGGCTCTGCGACTCTGAATTTCCACAGTTACTAGGGGCTATTTCCTATCAAGTGCTCAGCCTTGATTCAACCTCGCCTACGGAAGTGAGGTGGCCCTGACTAGCCGGCTGCCTAGCGGCAGGCGCAGACTGATATTTTTGCGGAGATGCTAGCCGTTATTCTGGGTAAACCGCTCACCATTCCCACAGTTTCGTCACTGAGTAATTCCTCTGGCCAGCTGCTATAGCATCAGTTCTTCCCTCCTTTTGCAGGAGAAACCAGCGCGAAGCAACTATAAGGCACTCTTTTCGGACCGAGATGGAGGTCACGCACCATGCAATTTTGTGTGCTCTTGAATACTAGCATTGAGTTACATGAACATTTGTTGTGGGCTTGGTACACTCGTTAGATTGGTTTTTTTTTTTGGCGCACTAGCAGTTGAACAGGTCTTCTCACACACCACATCATACGTCTAGAGTGAATTAATAGCCACGTAAGCACGAGATATTTATGAGCTCTTACGTCGGTGTCACCTTGAGGCGTGCTCTCCTCTTTAATGCTATGCTAAATCATTTTGAAAGAGTACTTAAAATGAAAGCATTCTGTGACGCTTCCTTTGTTAGCCTCAAGCAAATTGCGAGTACAGCCGAGGAACATGCACCCGTCCCACCATGAGCAGCGCCGCAGAGCCCGTGCGAAGGCACTCCATCGAGCGTACGGCCCCGAGCCGGACGCCGTATGGGTGGACGCTGCCTGCACGGGTGATGAAGCGACAGCAGCTGCGGTGGACTCCTCTTCATCTACCCTCCTCACACTACCTCTCCCTCCAGACACGTCCCCAGAGGCTGCAGAGGAAGCCGCCATTGCACTTGCTATAACCCGCACGGAAGCCCGGTATATTTTAACTGACTCTAAACTGCGATTCTAAATTTTGCTCGAGGCCGAGTTCATGTCCCTGCTTTTGACAAACTGGACTCGCCCGATGCACCCCGTCCCGCCAAGTGGAGCTGATATGGGTGCCTGCGCACTCCGGGAATCCCGGAAACGAGGCCGCCAACCTTTTAGCCCGAGGTTCTTTAAACCGGGCTCAGGTGGCCTCGGATCGTGGATTCACGAAGGATCGCATGCACTCATTCAGTGAGCTGACCCAGGCATACAGAGCCTCTCGCCAGCTCTACCCCCCGCCCCACCCCTCCCTAGATAACAGACACGCAACACTCTGGCGCAGATTACAAACACATACTCTTCCCTCGCCCCTTACCCTAACCCACTATCATCCCTCCTTCCCCACTCCTGCTTGCGCCCTATGCCCAGAACCCTTCGCTTCTTCCCTCCACACCCTTTCCCTCTGCCCGGCGGACCCTCCCCCGCGGGACCTAGAGAACCTCAAGACCTGGGAGGACTGGGAGACCCTGCTGCGCTCGGAGGACCCGGCCGTGCAGACCATCGCCACCGGCCGTGCTGCCAGTGTTATGAACCTTAGGAACATAAACACTTGAGTGCAGTGGGGTCGTGCGGGGACCCTGGGGCGTGCCCCGAATTCCTGTTAAATTAAAGTTTTTCTCTCTCTCTCTGAGGATGAACTTCGTGTGTCAATAAAAATAAAGCAGTGAAGAGATTCCGTTACAAATACATCATCATGCTTGGGATAGCTCCCGCGTAAATGCATTGGTACCTTCGCGCTGTCCGCGGGTCTACCTCAGAGGATGCTATCAGTGGCAAAGACTTTTTTTACAGACGCGTTGGCAGTCGGCGACACTTGCATGGTCAACACTCAACCCCTAGATTGAATCGCTGCTGCTCTTAATTCACGCAAGGTCGCGTTCCTATAAAGTTATTAGGACCTGCGATAAGCGCCTTTATCGAATTTCAATCAGGCCTAGCTGCCAGCGTTGCTTCCGCTTTTGTCGACACTTCCTAGCACCAGCACCGAGTACGTTATGCGACGTGACATCATGCGAAAAGAAAAGAAAGATATAATGGAGGTCGAAATTAGATGGAATGAATAGCAGAGAATGCAGCGGCGATATGTTTATACCGTGCGTCGCTTGAATCGCGCAGCGCTATGGCAGCTATAATTGGCGCCAGTTATTCGACGCCCGAGTTTCGAGGGCCGGTTGCACATCAGCTCAAATTGTCGCTCACCAGCACGCTAACTCCCATGTCGCTGGTTACTATTATTGGCAAGTGAAGCTACGGGGCCACCGTTGGCCTGCGAATCGTTCTCGCGCTCAAACAGGTTTAAATTTCTGGTCCCAGAAGAGGCGAAATAACAGCTCTGCAGGTTGGGCAAAAATAGCTAGGTTTTAACGAAATACAGAACAGCAAGAAACTCCTGCCATCAAGCCGAGCGAACTGCCTTCTAACATGGTCGCTTCAGCTTGCCGATATTCTAGTGCGAGGAAAAATAAAAAAGAAAGACGGGGCAACTAATCTTCCGGGGGTTATTCGATTCACATCGTCGCTGCTCTTTCTTAGTGGCGTATTTGCCTTTCATCTCTTTTTAGTTTGCACTTTTGCTAACAGAGAATATTTCAGGAAGTCAAGGTTAAAAAGTACAGAGGAAATGCTAATATAATTGATTATGTACGATGCAAGGACAACGTTAAGATTCAGAAAAGAGAGCACGCAAGGTAGAGCTCTGCAAAACGTAAGTGTTCAGAATTTGTCGTTTTCAGACAAAAAAAAAAAATAATTTCCTTCAGAATATGTTCCTTCAATCTTTCGTGCCTTATTTTTTCTGGCACACGTTTGAAAGGTAGTCGCAAAAGTGCTTACGAAACAAACAAAATAAAATGCAGCGCTCTTTTTCAGTCACAGCATTTCTCTCTCACGTTACGAGAGGTCATCGTAAGAGCAGTGCAGCACTATCTAATCGGAAAGTATCATGCCTGTTTCGTCCTCGTCGACAGAATTGCTATAATATTGTAAGGCGGCGAACTTGGAAGCGAGGGCCGAAACACGTCACCGACGTGCCCTGAGGAGTGCGCGGGAAGAGGCGCCCCGTAAATCGAAAGTACATGTTGCTGGCGAGAGTCAGTCTGGCTCCTCTCCTGGAAAAGTAAGGGAACGTTTATTGTCGCTTCCCTTTCCTTTTTTTCTACGTGCAGCTCTGTGCCGCTGGAAAGGCGCCTGCGGTGTCTTTCGCGTTTGCTGCCTTGGGGAATCGTCACAAGAATACAAGACCGAAAAGGTAAAAAAGATCTTGGGATGCGGTAGCAGACAGATCAGAAATTCCCTATACCTTGAAGACCTGCAGAAGTCTGAGTAGTTTTCTCGGGCGCGATCTTACATCTCCGAGGCACGCCGCAGACAAGGAGTCATCGCAACAAGGCCGAAACTGTCGTGGCGACGTCGTAGTCATTGATCAATCTTCGTCTATGAGCCAAAATTTTCAGGCGTGAAAAACATAGCACAAAGCATTACACACTCGCGAAGGAGGCGCCCCCTACAGAGCGAGTGATGGCGGCCTCCACGGAGAGATGATGAGCGCGTTCATGCGGGGAAGGAGGGTGCCTTTGCTTCCCTGATGAAAGCGCAACCCTGCTGTGGCTCTAAGTTGGGACTAGACGAGGATAGATCGGAAGCCCCACTTGTCTCTCGCAAGTTTTCGCGTCTCTGAAAACCCAGGGGGCCGTCTGGACTGGGTGTGTACCCATACAGATCTGTGACGTTAGCAATATGTTGTGGCGGTGCTATCACCCGCTTTCAATTCTCAAAGCTATTCTCAAACAACACTGTATGCAAACGAAAGCGAACCGTGCCCCGTAGCATACGATGGCGCAGAGGATACCGCCGGTCCCCTAAAACCTGAATCGTCTGCAGGAGCACCCGCTGTGTTAGTAAGAAACCCCATCCCATCCGCACGTCCTGCGCGTAGATGTCCTCGATGGGAGTGTTCGTTGAAAATACAACCTTTTACACACGAGTTGCGGATGTTACCTTCACGGTTAGTAAAACACGCTTGGGGGCTAGTTGGTTATGCATTTTCTTTTCTTCAAATTTAAGCAGCGCTAACTTTTAAGACGAATACACAGAGGACATGACAGGAAGGCGCACGTCCTGTCATGTCCTCTGTGTGTTCGTCGTAAAAGTTAGCGCTGCTTAAACTTCACGGTTAATATGTCCAGGGTAACTTCAGTCTTCAACCGGTTTCGAACAAGTCCTGAAGCCCAACCTGACGCCGTTCTGAGAGTGCATAAAGAATTATAAATCCATAACGCTTGTCAGCAACTTTCTCTGCAACCAAAACAATTCCCCAGCTACACGTGAGCAGTAGGCTATGTTGACATCGGAAGCGCCTACAGTGTGTGGGTTTTACACAAATAAATAGTTCATGTTTTTTTGTTTCTGACGTCCACCACTTAAATTTCCTCGTAAGGTCAAAATACTTATCGTACAGTGCAATCAATCTGTATCGCACTGTACAAATTAAAAGTATAAAGTTTCATTGTTATTGAGAACACCTATTGGGAAAACGAAATAACTATATATCGGTTGAATATCCAGGAAACCATTTTACCATGTCGGTAAAGCCTAGGGTGAGAGCGAGCTAGAATATTGAAGAATTTAACTCAGATTTTGTTCCTCTGTTCGCACTGTGCAAGTCATGCTTTCTTTTACTATTTACGATTCTTTTCCTTGTTCTTAACGTTGAGTGTACACGGATTTCGTCGTTTTTTATGTGTTATACTGTTGCACTGCTTCAGCCGTGGCTTCTCAGCCACATTGTTTCCGTAAATGAATCAAATAGATATACTACAGCCGAATAAAACTCAAGAACGCAGCGGTCAAAACCCGCCAAAGGATGCCGTCCAGCTAATGGTGTCGGCCGATTGTCACGACATCGCAGCAAATCCCACTCACGGAGGTATCTGCCAGTCACGTCCAGTGTCACACTAAGGGATATGCCACGATGCCATGAAATGTGTTCAATGTCATTTCCCGGTGGGCACTGAAACTTCATTGCTCGTCTCAAACGTCTTCAGGACGTCCAAGAGAGTTCAAGTGCCCATTGGGTTGTCAGAGGGTCTGCTCTGAGGAGTATGCGTCACTGCATTCTAGAGTTGTATCCGATTACAAAAATGTCCTTCACTTGTGCTTCTTCAAGTTTACAGGATTGCAAAGGGATGCGAATTCGATTTTTTTTTTGTCATTCTGGCATTTCTTCATCCACCATCTCCACGCTGACCTTTTGTGAAATCGAAGTTGTCTCGTTCCCGACGTTCCCAGTTCGAGTTGTTGATCAAATCACTGTTACCCTACCATACGTTAGCCGTCCCGGTGAGCTCAGCTGGTAGAGCGACTGCTCCGATTAGGCAAAGGGAAGGAAGCACGAACTGTATTTTTTTAACTTATTTAACGACATGTTACCTACTATGCTCTTAACAAAACGAATTCAAGTAACCTCAAGTGACGCGGAAGGCAATCGTATAAGCTTACTCCAAAATGAAAGTGAGGCACTAGAAAAGAGGACACCAGAGAAAAAAAGGTTAGATGTCTCGAAAACCTAGGGAGACGCTGCATGAAACAGTACAGGGATCCCAAGTTTCGAATTCGAAAAACAGAGCACAGTTATGTGAGTAGAAACGCGATGCACTAAGACACAGGCACACTGACGCAATCAAATATCTGCATTTTTTACTTTCTTTGCGTGATTTTAGCGACAGACGCGGAGAGAATCTGCTCCTATCCTTCTCCCCTCTGTTCTAGTCTGCAGGACGGGTCCTTTGTCCGGTGTCCTCATCCTTTATGGCTGCGCACACACACGGAAAGTGCTTAAAAACTCCGGCCGGGACAACTATTTCTGGCAACCTCAAGATTTTCCAGCTGGTTTCAAGCTTTTATCATTACCTTTTACTTGAGGCTACCACTGCCACCCCATTTATTTCGCAACGCACCAACTTCTAACAGCGTTGCACCATGCTCCTCTTCCTCCCCCCCCCCCCCCCTTTCACCTCGCGTCCCGCTCCCCGACATTTACCACGACCAAACCGCACCTCTCTCTCTCGCTCTTGCGTCCCCTTTTTCTACACGATCTCCAAATTTCGGCCGCCACCGCCCCCTCTTCCCCAAACAAGCCTTTTGTTTCCTTCGCTACTCTTGTTTCATTTTTCTTGCGCCTTCCTTCTCCGGCCGTTCTGCGTGCCAGCCTCGTCCAGCGCGCCGGGCGGCAGTGAGGATGGCGCCTGTGGTTCTATAACGTTACGTAAGCAAAAAAAAAGTGAAGCACCAGAGCGGTAGTGTCCAAATTTTGCGACCTTTATTTTCCTCTTTTTTATGCCACTTTCTTTCGCGCGCTCTTTCTGTTTTCTCCTCCTAGAGGCCTCTCCAACAACCGTAGGCGTTGTACATTATATTCCCTCTCTCCCTTCTCTCACCCTCCTTCTCTTCCAGTCGCAGACAGCCAGCGCCCAAAGTGAGGGCTGCTGCACTGAGCAGGCTAATCTCTTTTGTTGTTCGAGATTCCAAATTAATGGTCCACGCCTCCCAACCACGTCATGTGACCTAGATTCTTTGTCGAGCTGTTCACTCGCTGCTCCACCTCTCCCATTCCTCTCCACTGCTCTGGATAGGGTGCAGACTGCGGTGCTGAGAAGCCTGCCATCTTTCCTGAACCCTGTACTCGCGCCTGCACCCTTTGCTGTGGCAACAAAGAGGCTCCTATTCGGGGGGTACCCTCGACAATGTCCCTTCTAGACTGCTGAGAGGATATGTGTGCCATGCGCCACTCTTCTTTTTTGCACGAGGATTTTTTTTTCTTTACAGGACTGGCCCTCCCTCGAGTACTTTTTTTCTGCATCCTCCGTGTTTCAGATGCACCCGTCCTCGCCATTGCCCGCACTTCGGATGGCCACGGCCGGCCAGTGTGGCGCACGCGGGTTTCGTTCGCTTACTAGTGCAAACTAAAGCAGGAAAAAAATAATGAAATCCAAAAATTGTGAGGTTTTTTTTAAAGTAGGCGCAGTAAACGTGCCATATTCATATTTTTCAAAATCCATCCATTCTTGCCAGGTAGAAGTTTTAGTGCATTTAGATTTCCTTGATTCACGTTTGCTCCGGGCCTTTGTTTCTACCAACGTTGCTGTCTTTTACAGTTCAATGACTGCGAGCGATGCATTGTGTATTTTCAGGATCTCAGGCGGAATTCGCTGAGCTCCTGTATTGGTTTAATCTTCGACGGGTGCAAATTATTGAAGCTGCACAGGAGGCGGTCTTTTAACTATCGCTAACGTATCGCAGAAATGGCGAGTGCTGAAATTATCGGACAAAAGGCAGTTCGATGCACGAACCTCCAAACCACGGTTTTGCTGAAGCGGAATGCAGAATGGATGCGTCAGCGTGAAGAACAGTTCAAACAAGAACACTCGTATAACTTGGGGAAGCAAAGTCAATGATTCAACCTGGTGAATTGCAGATGGTACCACACAGACAGCGAGGAACGTGAAAAGGTGTGTTCAGTTTAATTCGCTAAGTGCCTGAGGCCAGATTGGCCTGCGTTCACGGCGCTAATGACTCGTGTTACGAATGCTTTCTAATGGAAGGAGTATATTAGTGACCATGAAAATGTTCGTAATCGCTATACTGATGCCGAAAATTTAATTAGCCTAGTTCCAAGGCCTCTTCTAAACGTGCATAAAGAGAACACGAGAGAAGAGCAAGTATTCTGTCGTTTTTAAATCGGGTGTTTTTTTTTTAATTTTCCTTCAAAAACAATGCCAGTTAAACACTGCATTCTGGGCATGCGGACTGTACGGTATGGTGGACACTATTTCCGTGGTAGTATGTAGTTAATAGACGATTAGTTGAAGTTAAAGGTTTATTTGTGATTCCAAAAAAAGTTGCAAAAATATGCAGCGAGAGGTCCCAAGGTACAAGACCGCAGGTGGGATTTCCCATGAGAATAACTTTCAGTACACAGCTAATAAGAAAACTGAAGCTAAATAGAATATCAATCTGTGCGAATAATAGTGAGAAGCAACACAGACAATAAATAACAAGGTACACAGTATATACAGAAGAAAATACAGTTACTCACTGTAGTATACACACATAGGATAAGTTACATCGGTGTAATGAAAATCGCATATTAAGAAGGAAAAGCTTTATTTGCACTAAAACAAAGAAAGTGCATTAGTTTGCTTGATGTCTAAATTTAAAGAATTCTAAAATGATGGGATCGAAAACAGAAGGCATTGTTTCCCATAGTCAGTTCTGACCTCAGGTACAAGAACCTTGTGGCTTTGTTGTTTATGATCATGACGGGATAATTGTTATTACCTATTAAATTTTTCATTCTTCGTTTAAGCGTACATAATGGAAGAATCGGAGGCATTCACGATCGCAGGCGAACGACGTTTTTAGAGCTTCTCAATCGGAATGGTGGTTCGAGGTATCGACTTGGAATTCGAGAAAAAGAACACGTAACGGAACCAACACGCGTCATGCACCGAAAGTAGTGTACTCACATTTCCCGCAGGTGAGACGGGTTTAAAGGCCCGAAAATGAAGCAGCGTTCCCTGGGTGTCTCGCAGACCGGCGCCTTGCCCTTCTACAACCTAAAGAGGGAGGCGACGTTCCGAGCGCGCAGCCATGACGCCAAGGAAACACTGGTGTATTTCAGCAATAAATTACGACACTGACCCATTGTTCGTCATGGCAGCGCGCAAGAAAAGAACATAAAAGTAGTATCCGGTCTGTACTCATCGAAGGGACCAAAACACGGCGACTAAAGAACAAATTTGCAGTTCGGTTAACAACATTATAGCAAGCTGGTCAGGCAACGTTTGAAGCCAGAAAGGCAGCAGCGTAGATAGCAGAGCAAGCTCCAGTTATTTATATTCTAGTGAAATTCAAGGCATCGAAATGGAAATTCATTAAGCGATAGGGTCTCTCGGAAAACGAAGTTAATCCTATGGAGAAGGAAACTTAACGGGAGGCAGAGTGGTCTGCTAGTTAGAGAGGGGTTTAAGGAATTTTCTCGGATAGAATGATGGCGGTTCGTGCAGTTGACAGCTAAAGAGGAATGAACGGAAGAAGGTTTCGTTTTGCAGTGGGCGCACCACTGGATTAAACTGGAGGTGAGGCACAGAATATTGACATACCCGCCCGAACTTTCTCGACTAGCGATAGTGAAAACTTAAAAAAAAATCTGTAGTATGTGTTTGGAGTTCATTCTAAATTCCTAAAAAAACGCCATCTTTTTTTTACTTGCTTCCTTCCTCTTCGGATGCCTGACTCTGCGTACTTTTGTCTGAAAGAACACAGCAGAAGCCCATTGCGCCCGTTTCGACTTCTTCGTTGCCAAACTCTCATGCAGCGTGCGCGAGGTTAGTGAAACGTGTGGGAATCTGGCTTTCCGCCGTCGCCTTTGCGCGGCTAGCCGGCCTCCCGCGTTGTTTCTCCTCTTTCCCTTGCTCCCGCCTCAGGCGGTGGAGAGGCGGCTAGGTGACTAATCACTGTCATTTGGCCACAGCTCCGCCCCGGCTCCCCAACGGCCTTTGCCATTGGCGCCTTTTGGCGGGAAATCGGGACTCGCTACGGGCGGCCGCGCACGGCGCGACCGTCCGAGCGGGGCCCAGAGAGAGAGATCCCTCCGAGACAGCGTAAGGTGCGTACGTTACTGTTTGTCCGTGCCGGCCTTTGCCGTTCGGACCAGTGCTTACTCGAGCTCGCCCGCACGTGTCCTCTGACCTGCAGCGGCTCGAGCCTGTCTAGCGGGGTCCAGCGACCTCCGACAGGCGTACCTTGCGTTGTTTGCCCACTCTCTCTCGCAACCGGCCCAACGGTCGACACGAGAGAGAGATCACAGCACTGCCGCGGGGACATTCTCCTGCAGCGGCGTGCCAGCGGCGCGCATTACTCGAGTCGCTTCGTGCGCGCAGCGGAGCCTTGCTCCTCGCGCGCCCCCGGGACGGGGTGACGATTGAGTGTGTGTGTACTGCTGAAGGACGACGTGAATAAACGTCTCCTTTGTGAACTTGGAGGCTTATTTCTTTGCGGCGAATCGCTCTCCTCCCAGCGGAGGCTGAGTGCACTGCATCGGTGTCCCAGTGTGTGTGTGGTGACGGCTGATCGGGGCCCTTGGCTCGCGCGAAGCTCGAACCCGCGGTGGGTGGTGGCCTGTGTCCACTTAGAAACCCACAACTGGCGCCCAACGTGATAAGTCATTGGCGCTTACGCCTTTGATGACACATTAGCCGAGCAGGTCGCCTTGCCGATCACGCTTGCGCACCATGTCTACCCCCAGCGGGGCACTCGGTAGCTACATGTCGGCTCCCTACGGAGTTGTAGCGTCGTTTGATCCGCTGGCTGCTGTTCCTTCGAATAGCCAGACACCGTGGTTGGCCGCGGCCCCCGTTGGGGTTTACGGCGACACAACCCAAAATGTCGACCACGCGGCTCCCGTTGGAGCTGTATCGGAAGCACCCTGCGGTGCATCCGCTGGTCACATGCCTCAGCTGTGCACGCTTTGCGCCCAGTGCGAAAGCAGTTCGTGTCACGCTGCCGCAACCGGCAGTTTCGAACAGCAGCAGCCGTGCCCCGCGAGCAGTCAATTCTGCTCTGGGAACGGCGAGGCGCTGGCCCGGTTCCCTGCGGAAACCGCGCCGCTCATCGAACTAGGAGCCTTGCCTCCCTCGTTCGTGCAGCCCGCCCAAGCCTCCACTGAGGCCGGGGCGCAGGCGCTACTAGCCAGTGCTGCCCAGATGATCCAGTCGCTGTCAGGGGCTGTTGGGACACTTTTGGCCACGCCGAAGTTGTCTCACCCCGCGGTCAAGTTGCCCATGCCAACATACCGCGGGTATGATGACCTACTCAGTGCCCGGGATTTCCTTGAGTCCCTCACCCATTATCAGAGAACTATGGGTCTCACTGAGCAGGTGGTGCTTGCACACATCATCCCCGCAGCGCTGACTGACACGGCAGCTCGGTGGCATCGGCTTTCCGGCCACCGGGCAGCGACTCTCGAGGAGTTCCGTGCAGCATTCCTGCGCGAATTCCTGCCCGCTGACTACGAGCGTAGGATGCGGCGAGAGCTGGAGCTCCGTACTCAGGCTCCGGATGAGTCGCTGCAAGAGTATGTTCGTGCGATGGAAGACCTTTTCTCAATCGCCGAGCCCAGAGCCTCGAACGAGGAGCGTGTCGAAAGGACGATCAGGCAGGCACATCCGACCTTTTCGGCTTACCTGCGCGGCGGCCGATTCCGAGATTTGGAGGAGCTGGCCGCCGAGGCAAAGCGCATTCAAGGCGACATTCTCGCCGCGCGCGCCTATCGTCCGCCACCGCCGGCAAGCGAGGCCCTTGAGCCACGTTGTGCATGGAGAGGGGCCTTGCCCTTACCCAACCGGCGACCACCCGCACAACCTGCCTTTGCAGCTGTTAGCGGGCAAAACGAGGCATGGGAGTTGAGCGACAGAGCTCTCGATCCCTACTCGTACGGGAGACGGGCAGCCTGCGCTGCACCGTTTTCTGAAGCGCGTGCTGAGGGGCGCCAAGCGCTCCAACGCACAGCGGAGGGGGAAGCCCGACTCGGCCGACCCTTTGGTCGTGCAGCGGGCGGACCCAGGCAGGGAGAGGCGCCATTGTCCCGCGACCAAGCTCGCGGCGGAGTGCGCTGCTTCCGCTGCCAAGAGAGGGGCCACTTAGCAAGAGAATGCACCGTAGCCAGGCCTCCTGCGAGGCAGGGAAACGGCGGCGGGGGTCGGTCGTAAAGGGACCACCGGCCCAATCTCTGCTAATTCCCTCTGCGTACAGAGCAAGCTGCCTTGCTAATGCGCACGCGCCGTTTATTCCGGTCACCATTGCTGGCCGCGAATTTTCGGCGTTACTGGATACGGGAGCCAGCGCTTCCTTGTTCGGTGAAGAGGTGTTGTCCCACTTGCAAAAGCACTCTGTGCGCTTGCGGGACTGCCGTACGGCATTCAACCTTGCGAAAGGCGTAGCCCATTCGGCTGGCGCCGCGAGGCTGACTGTCAGGTGGGGAGAGCGGACGAGACGCACGCGTTTCATCCATCTCCCAGGGCTCAGTGAGCCCATGATTCTCGGACGGGACTTTCTCCTGAAAACCGGGATCGTGGTGGACATTGCGAATGGCGGCTATCGCGACGGACCATTTTCCCAGCTTAAGCCGTTCATTAGCCCACCGGCGTCAGTATCTGCCTGCGCAGTGAAGGCGTTCGGAGAGTGCCACGCTCAGCGGACAGGGCCACGCCCTTGTGTCGAGCGTTCCGTCGTTCAGCCTCCCCATTGGGACCGAGCGGCGCGGCACGACCAGGCACCACATCCGCTGGCCGCCAGTGCGGTAACATTGGATGACACACAGAAGGCTCGTTTGACAGCGCTATTGCGTCAGTACGATGAGCTCTTCACGGATCAACCTGGCTGTACCACTTTAGTGAGCCACAAGATCCACACTGGAGACGCGCTTCCTTTGAAGTGCAACCCTAGACCCGTCAGCCTTGCGAAAAGGCAGGTGATTGATGGGTTGCTGGATGAGATGCTGTCGGCGGACATTATCCGCCGCTCGTCCAGCGCCTGGGCGTCTCCGGTGGTGTTGGTGCCTAAGAAAGATGGCAGCCACCGTTTGTGTGTGGATTATCGCCGTCTAAATGCGCTGACTCGCAAGGATGCCTATCCGCTCCCGACGATCAGCTCAATCGTAGGAAACCTGGGCAGCGCGCGGTACTTTTCCACGCTAGATGCCTCCAAAGGTTACCTACAGGTCCAGATGGCTGACACTGACCGGTCTAAGACCGCGTTCACGTGTCACAGAGGGCTGTTTGAGTTCACTCGTATGCCCTTTGGTCTCTGCAATGGTCCTGCGACTTTTCAGAGGCTCATGGACCGCGTCCTGGGGGAAGCGAAATGGTCCCACGCCATGTGCTACCTGGACGATATCGTGATTTATTCACGAACCTTCGATGAGCACTTAGGCCACATTGCCGACGTGCTCGAGAGGGTACGGGCTGCTGGGATGACTTTGAATCCTGCGAAAGCCCAAATAGCGCGGACCCGGGTTCAGTTACTAGGGTTCACGCTGGGCGAGGGCTCCATTGAGCCTGATGCGGAGAAACTTCGAGCCATACTCGAATTTCCCGCGCCCAAGGACGTACGCGGCCTCCGCCGCTTTCTGGGAATGGCCAATTTTTATCGGTCGTTCATCCCGTCCTGTGCCCGCGTGCAGGCACCCTTGACCAAGCTCTTGGGAAAGACTGCAGCGTGGCGATGGGGGCCCGAGCAAGAGCGATCCTTTCGCCTCCTGTCTAGTGCCATTGCCGAGACAGCGCAGCTCAGGCTACCCGACCTGACCAGACAGTTCGTAGTCCAGACTGACGCGAGCGATCTGGGTTTAGGAGCAGTTCTCCTACAGGAATTCGATGGCGTGCTGCAACCGCTGGCCTTTGCCAGCCGCTCCTTGCTGCCCTCGGAGAGGAATTATTCCGTGACCGAGGAGTGCCTCGCCATCGTGTTTGCACTGCGCAAATTTGACGTCTACCTTGATGGAACGCAATTCGTGGTGCAGACAGACCACAGTGCGCTCAGTTGGCTGATGCGGCTCCGCGAGCCTGCGGGTCGGCTGGCGCGCTGGGCTCTCCTGATACAGCATTGCGACTTTTCCGTGCAGTGTCGAAAGGGGAGCACAAACGTGGTAGCTGACGCGCTATCCCGTGCCCCACTCGCCAGCGGCGCCTTGACGCTTGTAGGCGGAGGGGGCGAAACAGCGGACGAGCCGCCGGGCGGCAAGGAGGGGGGGCCCGCAAACGGGTTAACCCATTCCGCTAACCAGGCAAGCAGCGCTTCGCAAAGCGGACGAGAGGCAAAGCTCTTCGTGAGCGCCTCGGAGTTGCCGACGCGAACGGAAATTTTGGCTGCAAACCTGAGTGGGGACGAGACCAAGCTCCCCTCTGGGATGACTGGAATCGTTTTCAGCCGTAAAGAGCTACTGAAAGCCCAGCAAAATGACCCCTTTTGTCGCGAGGTGAGCGACGGTCTCAGGGAGACGGAGCGCCGTGACGCTACTGGTATTGTAGCGGGCGCAGGGGGGCAGAAGCCAGCGTGTGTCGCGGCGAACCCCGGGGATTCATATTTGCTGGACATTGACGGGCTCGTGCTGAAGTACATAGCCACCGATGACGAGTCCATCGACCCGTTTAAGGTGGTTATCCCCAAAAGTCTAAGAGGCGCACTTTTGCGATTCTCGCATGACGAACCACTGGCCGGTCATCTGAGTGGCTCCAAAGTTTTTGCAAAACTGAGTCAATCGGTGACGTGGCCCGGCATGAAGCGTGACATTTTCCGCTATTGCCGTTCCTGCCATGTCTGTCAAGCGGTGAAGTCACGGGGCGGCAAGCCGCCTGGAATGATGAAACCAATTGACAGTGTGCGTCCGTGGCAGATGGCCACCTGCGATTTGATGGGGCCTTTCCCCAGGAGCAAGCAGGGGTTCATTTACCTGATGGTAGTCGCTGACCACTTTTCCAAATGGGTTGAGTTGTACCCCCTTCGGAAAGTGTCAGCACGAGCGGTGCTGGATAAACTCCAGGAAGTGTTCTGTCGGTTCGGCTTTCCGGAAAGACTGATCACGGACAATGCGTCCTATTTCACCGCTCGGGTGTTCGGTAACACGTGCCGTTCCCTCGGAATCGAGCACTACACCACTTCACCCTACCACCCCCAGTCCAATTTGACCGAGCGAATCAACCGAACGCTCAAGCCAATGCTGGCGGCCTTTGCCGAGTGTCAAAAGGATTGGGCAGACCATTTGAGCGAGTTTGCGTTCGCCATCCGAACAGCTGAGAATCGCTCAACTGGTTTCTCTCCCGCCTTCCTCAATTTCGGGAGGGAGCTGGCGAATCCGATGTCAAACGTCGTGCAGAGCCAGCTCGGGGATGAGCAGACGCGGGCAGACTGCTCTGCTTATGCGTCGACGCTTCGGGACCGGCTTGGTCGGGCTCTCAACAGAGCAAGGCAGAGTTTGGCGGCAGCCAGAGCCCAACAGAAGGCTCAATATGACCGCAAGCACCGCCGCCTGACTTTTCAGGTGGGTGACCTTGTCCTGAAGCGCAACCACGTTCTTAGCGATGCGAGCAAGGGGTTCTCAGCCTCGCTCGCTCCTAAGTGGCTTGGTCCGTACCGAGTGGTCAGAGTCTGGTCGCCACTCGCGTACCTGCTGGAGGATCCCCTTACGGGGAAAACCAGCCGTGCCCACATCGCAGACCTGAAGGCCTACGCGTCACGGTCTGACGAGCTTGCGCCGGTACCCATTGGTATCAAAGGCAAGCGCAAAGGCACAACTGGTGCTGCGGAACGCAAGCGTACGGAGCACCGGTACACTCTGAGGCGACGGTCACCGGTGTGATTAATGCCGGACGGCGGACTTTTCCGCAACCGAAGGCACGCAGCCTCAGCTAGCTGGCGAGCTTTCTCGTCAGGCCCTACCTAGGCGAAGCACGGTGTGATAATTTTTTTTGTTGTTGTTTTTGCAGCATGCTCAGTTCCAGCCTTGTGTGTTTATCAGTTTAGTTTTTTTTGTTTTGTTTTAGACAGTTTCTAGCCACTTTCGTTTCCCGCTTGTACGTCTGTTTTCGTTCTAGCGTACCGAGATTGTACATAGGCAACATGCGTCAGCATTGGCGTTCAGTTTTTTTTACCAGACTTGTACATAGGCAAACTTCAGCCCGCTCGTGCTTGCTCTTACCTTCGAGAAGGAATAGATTGGATTAGGTGTCGTTTGTACAGCACGTCTTGTCTCATTTCCGGCCCGACTGTGGGTGGTGGGCTCGTTAAGGAGCCGTGTGTCGCGGTGCGAGTTTTGTGCGGCCCGTATGGAGGGGAAGTTGGCGGGGCGTTTGGGGCGATGGGGGGGCGGAAAGTGGACCCTTTGACCCTCGCCGCGGCGCCTCTGGACGCTTCTGATGAGGGGACCGTTGTCGCCGACCAGCGTCCGCGCACTTGCCGGTGTATGCGTGGTTGTGGCTGTGACTGTGTGCGCGCGTAACCATGAGCCAAGGCAACGCCTGTGAGTTGTGCCGTTGTGTCCTTCTGCGTGAGCGCGAGGATGAGAAGGACCCCTCGCTGTGGACAAGGTTACACATCTGGACGCCGCCGAACGTCCTCGCCCGTTTCAGCCGGCGTGATGGGGGGGCACTAACTGTCTTGTGCCCGAACGTGATGTCGTGTCCAAGGGCGCGAGGTCAGTGCTCTGCCGCGGCCCCGTCGTCATCAACGCACCCTACATCAACGGAAAGAAGACCGCCATCAGTCGTCGGCCCTCCCAACCCGTTCAACTTGAAGCCTGCGAGCGGTGAGTCGCCGACCGGCCCACTGGGCCGCGCCATCGAACTTTGAGGCTGACATCTACCTGTAACATAGCTGTACAGTTCTATTCACATCTCCTTGTGAACCGTGTATATAATCTGCAAGCTGTTTTGATTTACTGAAGCGTATGCAAGTGTTGTTTGCCTTTGTTTTCCCTTTGTTTGTGTGTTTTTGTTTTGTTCTGGCTGGAACTGAAGTGTAGCTAGTTTTTTTTTGTGTATTCATTTCTTTATTTTGGAACTGAAGTGTAGCTAGTTTTTTTTGTGTATTCATTTCTTTATTCTGGAACTGAAGAGGAGCTAGTTTTTTTTTGTATTCATTTCTTTATTTTGGAACTGAAGTGTAGCTAGTTTTTTTTTGTGTATTCATTTCTTTATTTTGGAACTGAAGTGTAGTTTTTTTGTGTATTGATTTCTTTATTTTTGGCCGCGTGCTTTGCCGATGGGTAGGAGGGCATTTAAGGAGAGGGGGATGTGGGAATCTGGCTTTCCGCCGTCGCCTTTGCGCGGCTAGCCGGCCTCCCGCGTTGTTTCTCCTCTTTCCCTTGCTCCCGCCTCAGGCGGTGGAGAGGCGGCTAGGTGACTAATCACTGTCATTTGGCCACAGCTCCGCCCCGGCTCCCCAACGGCCTTTGCCATTGGCGCCTTTTGGCGGGAAATCGGGACTCGCTACGGGCGGCCGCGCACGGCGCGACCGTCCGAGCGGGGCCCAGAGAGAGAGATCCCTCCGAGACAGCGTAAGGTGCGTACGTTACTGTTTGTCCGTGCCGGCCTTTGCCGTTCGGACCAGTGCTTACTCGAGCTCGCCCGCACGTGTCCTCTGACCTGCAGCGGCTCGAGCCTGTCTAGCGGGGTAAAGGCCGGCACGGACAAGTGCTTACTCGAGCTCGCCCGCACGTGTCCTCTGACCTGCAGCGGCTCGAGCCTGTCCAGCGGGGTCCAGCGACCTCTGACAGGCGTACCTTGCGTTGAATGCCCACTCTCTCTCGCAACCGGCCCAACGGTCGACACGAGAGAGAGATCACAGCACTGCCGCGGGGACATTCTCCTGCAGCGGCGTGCTAGCGGCGCACATTGCTCGAGTCGCTTCGTGCGCGCAGCGGAGCCTTGCTCCTCGCGCGCCCCCGGGACGGGGTGACTATTGAGTGTGTGTGTACTGCTGAAGGACGACGTGAATAAACGTCTCCTTTGTGAACTTGGAGGCCTATTTCTTTGCGGCGAATCGCTCTCCTCCCAGCGGAGGTTGAGTGCGCCGCGTCGGTGTCCCAGTGTGTGTGTGGTGACGGCTGATCGGGGCCCTTGGCTCGCGCGAAGCTCGAACCCGCGGTGGGTGGTGGCCTGTGTCCACTTAGAAACCCACAAACGAAAAAGAAACTCCACAGTAACAGCGTATTCTCGTCCCGTGTTCTGGCGACCGGGCAGAGCGCTCAGAGACGCAGCAAGAGACAAAGATAAGTCATTAATTTGACAGACAGCGACTATTCTTCTCCCCACGAACAAAAGGCTGCTCCTTCGTTCTCTCTACTCCTCGTGTTCTCGTTTCACTTCTTTTGTTACCGTATGCAGCACCAAATCTCGCATTACCGTTGCTTACACAATGGCATCAAAACAAGTAGCACCGTCATAAATGTTTAGAGGCATTTTTTCTGAGAGCTCTCGGCAGAAGAGCCTCATTTTCATCAATTGACTTTATTCAGCAGTTTTGCATCCATTGAATCTCTTTCCGCAGGCATTCACGTACGCATCGCTACTATTTGCTATTGTGCTTACTATTACACTGGACTGAATATTTAACAAAAGCAATTCTATGCTACTTTTGTTTTGCTTTTCAGATGCGGCCGCTTGTAAGTTTGAAGAAGATGCAATTTCTTACGAAAGATGTGAAAATCTTAGTTAAACTACAGACATGGAGTGCCGAAGAAAAATTACATTTTGAATGTAGGAGTGCATTTGAGATCGAATGTAATCAGAAAAGTAATTACCACCCGATACTCTCGTTTGCAGCCAGCGCATGGCCATTGATTCTGGGCCGTGCAGTGACAGGCGTAAGTATGTTTGTGGTTCTGAGAGGTATTTTCCACAGTTTTCGTGTAGTGTCTTAGTATAGGTAGCATCTTATGGCCAGCTCTATTTAACCTCTAGGTTATAGATTTATTCAGCCTTAACAAAAGCTGTATTTTTTTTCATATGCACAGAGGAAATACTTTGCTGTTTAGCAGAAAAAACCTACTTTTATTATTTACTACAAGAGAAAGAAACACTTTCTTCGCTCGGCCCTTGGGGGAACATCAGTGCTTTCGAAATTAGCCTACTAAAATAAAGTGCAATGTTATTTCATCCAGAAAAGAGCTATTAAACATAACAGGGAGCATTTTTTATGTTTCGGTTAACTTGGAAACGGTAGTTGTTTAAAAAACGCCAGCGTATGGTTTACTGAAAAAGTGTTATTAAACACATATGTCCATATAGGTGCTTAGAATTTGCCCACGTCGTCGACCTTTTGTTTCGGTGGAGACACACGCTTCCAACCAGCACTAAGCTTCTCCTTTTCGAGTTATTCTCCATGCCTCAAATACATTGCTCTAATGATACTTTCAGATAAAGCGACAGGCACCAGTCTGCAGAAACTTTGTCCGCTGCAAATTAGAATTATTTCATTCTTTTCAGTTTGGCAAAGGGTTATCCCACTGCACAGTTGTTTTAAAAATAAATGCAAATAAAAATCTCTGCCTCTCCCGTAACCGAGAGTAGAGTAAGCATGAAATGTTTACGGGCCTAATGTCATCTCGGTGGACACCCGAACCGCACCGTACAGGAAGGGAGGAACGCCACCACCCGTTCAGCGCGATGCCTTGCCATTTGAACGCAAGGTTTTTTGAGGAAAGGAAATGGCGCAGTAATTCTCTGCCATCTCGGTGGACACCCGAAGCGCACCGTAATGGAAGGGAGGAACGCCACCACCCGTTCGGCGCGATGCCTTGCCCTTTGAACGCAGCGCTTCTCCCCCGGGCCCCTGTGCGCCTGCGCGGCTTTGCTTCGATGCGCGAAGCCCCTAAGAGATCACGTATGACAACGAAGTGTATCGTGGCATTTATGTGCTTTTTGCACGCGTTATTAGAAATCGGAAATTATAATTCCGTGCATTATCAAACGCACAGCGACTGATATCTTGATAAACATTGAGAAGGCACTGGCAGCAGTTATTTTTTGTCTCGTTTGGAGACCGACCGGCGCTTGCATGCCGGTCGCGTAGGAGGGCTTACACAGTCTCGTTAAATCTCGTTAAGTCTCGTACGGTGCCCGGATGTTCTCGTTTCAGAGCCCGGATGACTGGATTTCAGTGCCCGGATGATGGCTCTCGGTCTCGGCGTGACGTCACCACACTGCCGACAACGGGGGCTAAAAGCATTTCATGCTTAAAATGTTTTGCTTGAGCAATCTGTGACTGGCTGTACGCTCCAAACAGGAACTCTTCCATGAAGCAAACACGAACTCTTTACTTAGCTCAACGTGCACACTGTATGCTTGCATACACTTTTCGTTGGGAAAAATCATTTTCTGTAACTTTGCTATGAATAAATTATGGTTAGCAAATGTTACAGCCCAGCATTCCGACCCTTCTGAACATTGTTGTGGTGAATATCCTGAGCATTTGCTCCTGTACGAAGTGCCAGCAATGCAAACGTTTGTCTTCCTAATAATCATGCTGTCGCTGTAATACGTAATTATCTGTTTTTATTGTCAAATATTTTAGTCATATTTCTTTTTTATGATTTATTCTTCATTGATATGATCTTGTTGCACCTTTTTAAAAAATTATTCTGTTAGTGAGAGAAAGCTGCTATTCTAAGGCTTGGGAGCTCGTCATGCTTGTTCTACCCTTTTTTTTCCTCCAACGACCGCTTCTGTTCGGTAGGAAAAAATAATATTCAAATGAATTGCGTTATTCTGTGATGAAATTTGCGAAAAAAATAAAGTACGCGCGCGAGCTGGGCACCCGAAGGAAGGAAGAGAAAACTTCATTTACACTAATGGTTTTTCCTGATGGTGGTGAAAACTTTTAATTACTGAAATAGAGTTTGGGAGCCGCAGAGTGACCCCGCTACATGGTCGGCGTCCCTAGTCCGGGACACCGCATGACAATGCCCCGTCTCTAGCCCGTTTCACCAGAGCCCTTTGGGACTCAAGCGAGGAGCAGTTGAGGAGGGCAGTCTCCCATGCCTCTCTGGAAGGGGTAGGGGAAGGGGGGAGGTGGGGATTTTGAGTACATGCCCACACCATGTGGAAGATATCACAGCTCTCCCCACAGTGTGGGCATCGCCCATCCGTGTTAGGATCGTAATGCTTTAAGCGGTTTGGGGGCATCTTCAGAGACGTCTTGGTTCTACCCCCAGGAGCCTTCTCTGTCGAAGTCGTCCGCCTCTAATCAGTGGTCGGTTGCCCTCAGTCCAGGGCTCCGCTGGCCACTGCCGCCCGTTGAGCTCGCTGTACCAGACCTTGTTGGTCTTCGCAGCGGTCGCTGGACAGCAGAGTCTCCCACTGCTCAGCACTCGGGTTTTGTATTTTGGGGACCACGTCTATGTTTTGGCAGGCGCATGTGATGTGGTATAGTGTAGGTTTTTCGTCGCACCAGGGACATTTGTTCGTGTATATCGTAGGGTGCATTTTGTTTAGTATATGTAGGTTTGGGAAAGAGCCTGTTTGTAATTGTCTCCAAGTGACAGCTTCCTCTCTGCTGAGAGATTTGTGCGGTGGGGGATATCGCATTCTTCTGCCTCTATAGTTTTATAGTATGGCCGAGTATTCCCTGGGTGCTGGCGCGAGTTCCGCGGTCTCGTCGGAAGCTCGGAAAGTAATGTATCCTCGAGCTATCCTGTCGGCCTCTCTGTTCCCTGCCACCCCCGTGTGCCCCGGTACCCACACAATTTTGTGTCGGATCTTGTCGTTTTGTTCTTCCCGGTTTCTAATTCTGTCACTCGCTGCGAGGAGTATACGGAGCCCGTGACGACCTATCCTGCCATTCATGTAATTTCGGCAGGCTGTTTGAGAGTCCGTAAGTATTGTTAGTGACCGCCCGGTTCTATAGCCCTCCGCCAACGCTAGAGCAACGGCTACTTCCTCGGACTCTGCAGCTGTGCAGCCTCGAAGAGACGCGCTGGTCATTTCGCGTAAAGACGAATCGACTACCGCCGCTACAGCGATTTTGGTATCTCCTCCTCTCCAAGACGCGTCTGTATACACGGTCGTGGCTTGAGGAGCGTATGTTTTCTCGATGAATTCGGCCCTCGCTTCTCTTCTGCCTCGATGGAGGTTGGGATCCACGTTTTTTGGTATTGGCGCTACCTTGAGGGTCTTGCGAAGCTCGTCGGGGATCGTTGCCGTCCTCGACATTTCTCGCATCTGCTCGCGGTATCCGAGCCTCTGCAGGAGCGCTCTTCCTGTCGTTGTTTGCAACAGCCTGAGTTTTTGCGACTCAAGCTGCGCCTCTCGTAGCTCCTCAAAGGTGTTGTGTAATCCCAGGGCCATGAGTTTTTCTGTAGACGTGGGCACCCGAAAGCTGCGTTGTGCAAAATTATGTAAAACGTGAACATGAAGTCTAGTGCGCCAGTAATAATAATATGCAAACGAAGGGGCAAATACCGTGACAAAAACTTGTTAAGCGAGTATTTATTCAAGCTTCAAGTAAATCTAGTCACTCGACGCTTGAATGAATATAAATAAACAGGCCGACACAATGGCCTAACATTACTTACAAGCGTTTCTTTCACTACGACAAGACTGGAAAAGTTTGAATGCGCCACGTAACGGGATGTCACGACAGTGAATTTCTTCTGCATGCAATCAATATTTCCCTGCCGCCGGGAAAATTTTCAACCCGGCTACTTGCGGTTATGATGATGCTTTTATTACGGGTAAATTCAAATGCAGCTTAGAGAACCTTATGTTTCACCCCCCCCCCCCCCCCCAAAAAAAAATAATAATAAATTACGCAACGTTAAATGCGTCATACAGACTTCGCCTAATTGAGTATGTGTTCTTTAAGGTATGTAGCTAGTGCTTTGGATCTCGCTCTCCTTGCGTTTTGATTCTTTGATGCCAGCTGACTTTTATTGAAGATGACGATGTAGCAAACATGCATCCTTAAGCTCGAGCTGTGGAGGGCGTGAAACTCGTTATATACATTTAATGAAGTTTGACGCTGCTATCAAATCGGCCATGGCTCGAAGACGGTCAGAGAGGCCTGATGAGCAACCATTACTGTGAAGTGAATATTGATGAAGTGCCTCAGAGGGCACTTCATCAACAAAAGGCAAAGCAAAGTAATTTGCTTGATAAACAAGCCGAGAACAAAAGAAAAGAAACTAAGCTTTCCAAATTTTTTCTGCAGAAAGACTAGTCGATTTGAAACTGCGGTTCCTACTTTCTTTCAGGTTTTTTACATCAGATTTTTCTCCAAATCTGAAAGGTACCGAGTGACTGCGCTTCTTTTAATGTCTACGATTTATTTCGAACGACCATGACTTGACATGTCCAATCGAAGCTAGAGCCAAGGATACAAATATTCTCTTTACCTTGCGCACGAAACCGTTCGGTGAAAACAAAGAAAAAACAGAACGAGAAAAGTATGCAGCAGAAGAAAGAACAAACTGGAGGTGGACAAGGCTACGTCCGCCAGTAACGGTCGTCACGTATTGTCATCGGTAAGGAGCCCGGACACAGGCCAGCTGTCACCTCTACCGATGTCAGCGCGAACGTTTCCACGTTTCGCAATGTTCCGCATCTCCTTTTACTCCTACTTTCACCTTGCGGGTAGCCTTGCGATGAAGCGTTATTGCTCCAGTTATTGCTTCCTACTCGCAGAATTTTATGCTTCATTGTGAATTAATACGAATTGTCGTCTTATTTATTTTGGGCTCTTAATACGAGAAACGGTTGAAGGGAGCCCATGTGCTTATCTGCGCGAAATTGCTTCCGCTCGGCAGCTTTCATTCGATAGAGAATATAGAATTTTCGCATAGCTTTACTATACACCACTAATATCAGTGTTCAAACTGGACAATATATCTGCTCATGTTCGACACAAGCGTGCCCAGGTCCTTGCAGGCTCGGTAATTAGAGTGGTAACATTTTTGTTGCAAGTTAAACCATTCCACTATCTTCGTTTGCGCGTAGAACACATGTTTAACTAGCAAATGACGACAATGACGACAGGGGTCACCGTATCTGTATCTCAATAATGGTTTGATAAAACTCCCGTTATCCATGAATTATGCACAACTGTAAACCATGCGCACATGCCTTAGATCCACGATATTTTTTTAAAAAGGAGCTATGCAGTAGTTCCCGTAATATAAGGTGAAGAGGGATATTTAGGTATTCTGTGAGGGAAATTTTCCTTGCTAGGCTACTAGCCTGGTTAAAGTTTTGTGTCTATAAAAGCTACGGAGGAGAGCAGTGGACGAGCTATAGGTCGGAAAGGGTAATTTTGTTGATGCTTTTTATTGATCACTAATGTACAGCCTTTGTAAAAGTATACAACCCAAGGGGTCTGTTTGCTTTCAGGCCATGTAGCGGGGCTTTCTGGCATATCTGCCAGTCCTAAGGTTGGGAAGGTTGAGGATGAAAGTTCCTACCACCTTCGAGAGGTTGTGGTCGCTGAGAACGAAAGACAAGCCACGCTGCAGGGTTCAGAGGAAAACTCCTTTGAATGTACACTTTTGCCAAAGGCTGTACATACATTATCAAATGAGCCTCTTACTCGTGTCTCGGGTAGGACTGTTCTCTAATGTATTATACTAGGTTTGTAAACACGGATGGATTGTTTAACATGCGCGCTTGTCTTGCTTGAGGGCTGTGAGTGAGCAATATTTAATAAAATGGGACTGGCACGAACGCCTAGTTATGAAAGAGAAGATTACAGGGAGATTACATGTGACGGTGAATGCCTGCCTCGCGTGCTAATTTCTAGTGGGAGAGCTACGTGGGTCTGGCCCGAGCGTCGTTTCTGACTATTTTACTTATAGTAATGTACTCTGCAAATGGTTTGGGGTTTCTGAGTCTGCTCTGACTATTTCTATGCGGATGCTTGTATACACTTAATGCAGTACATATTGGTGTGGACGTTCACATGCAGATATGCAACGAGATCTACGAACACAGTATATGAATATTTCCGCTGGCGGGCACTTTGTTTTTCTCTCTCCTTCCCTCTTTAATTGGCGGCTGCTTACAAAAGGCGGTACTTTATGGCTTTACCTGTATAGAAAAAAGTGCGTTTCCGCTTTACCATTACAAGCGCAGTACCGGTATCTATAGAGGCAAAGCGTATCGCTGCAGAAAAGAAATAGAAAAGAATTCCCTAGAGAACGCCTCGCCTTTCTCAAATAACCAGACTAACAAGGTAGATTCACGATCCCAGAGTACATGCAGACGCTTTCTAATGCTGCGTATACAACTTGCTACGTATTGAGGCTAAACCTTACAACAGTAATGCGGATGTGATCTGAATGTGTTTGGATATCCTGGCAGTCAGGCAGCGTCCACGAAACGCCAAAGGCTGTATGTGAAGAAGCTCACATAAGCTAATGTTAAGACCTTCATTTGAATTTTTTAGCGCTATCAGGCTTCAAAAAGCGTACGCTTCAGTAGATTTCGCGCGGTGGTTTGGCCGTACACTGTACCGCTTATGAAAATAAAAAAAAAGAATTGGAAAAAGGGTCAGTAGCAAGAAAGATGTATTTTCCCCCTCGCGCACCGAACGTCTTGAACATCCGTGCATGTTTACTCCGTAAGAAGTTCCGCGAATGCCTCGGTTGTGTTGTTATTGCTTCCGCCTCTGTCTGAGAGAGGGATCAGGTTTATTTACTCACCAGAAATGCCGGATTGCAGTAAGAAAAGAAGGCTACTTGCCATGCGCACAAATATTTTTAAGCAGGTTTAGAGTTCCTAAATTTTTCTAAAGTTTTCTTCTCATGATAAAATAACACATAAAAGCACCAAACGGCAGTAAAAAAAACGCCAGTAATTCGGTTGTCGAAGTGCCTGACGTCTAGACATTATGTGGATTCCAGTCATTGTATAGTACGATGCAAACAAACGGCACATGTGAGCGCACGCCCTGAGAAGTGGCATTTCAATTCCCTTTCTATGACAGCGGTTGACGGCTGCTCTGATGTCATATGCCCTTGCCTTTGTCGTCCTTGCCTATGCTATATACTATAAACACAAGTAAGACTTATGATAGGTGCCAACTTTGCATGTACGCCCCGGTGCAGTTATTGCTTTCTTGTATCTAGCTGGTGTGCTTATATTAAATGCTCATAATTTGAATCCAGATGAAGGCCAAGTCTTTCCTTAATGGAACATCGGATTAGAATTTTCGAGTCAAACGGTGAATTATTGTTGACTTAATTTAATTATTACAAAAAATTACATGGTTATCATGAGCTTTGCTGATATGGTATGCGTGATTACCTGAATATATATATATATATATAGTTACATTCACGTCTTCCCGTTCCTTTCGGTGATCTGACACTCCAAAAGGCGCAAGATTTATCAATTTGGCTTTGCTACGCAGTGTCACGACCACAAAAATTTCTCTCGCAGACTCTGCAATTGTTTTTCATGTAACTCCTAATTGAGAACCTTGATCGTTATACATGTGTGGAACCAGAAGGTGATCGGTAATCGTGTAGCATGCGCTATGGCTCCTTAACTAAACCTTAAACAAAGGAAACAAAGAAAATTTTCTTATCGGAACACCTCTGGATTTTCCTGTTTTTCAGTTCTGCTAGTTATTTTATGTGTTGTGTAAAACCGTCTCCGGCGCGCATACTTCCTCAACACCAAATTGTTTGGGATGCCAAAGAAGTCGAGCTTGCGTGACTTTTTCAGTGTAGAACAATTACACAGCTTTGAGCGCACATGTTAATTACTCCTAACAGGTTGTTTACCTAGTTTTTAAGGAGTTGCAGCAGCTTCTATCGCTCACCACTACTCTGTACTACACCACCAAAAGCGTACACGCAAATGGCTCTGAGGTGCCACTTCCGCATGACCTGCCAGCATTTGGCGGTAGCTGAATACAGTAGTGGTACACCACTGGGCTATGCTAAAACCGCCAGTTAAAATGTTTTACCACAACACTACGGCGCACCACTACCGTATACAACTACCCCATAACACCATCGGCAGAAATAATGCGCAGAAAACTTTTTTCGGTCGCTATATGGCGTCCCGGTGCACGGCAACCCTGTGATAAATCTTTCTACTGCCGCGCTACCGTTACCCTTACTGCGTTTGCCAGGAACCACGTGTGCGCATGCGCGGTGGTGCAAATGTGCCCACTAGCGTCCAACCGTAGCAGTTTTCGTGGTAGCCGTATGTGGTAGCGACGTACTGAAGCTGTGTTGTCCGTAACCTTGACCACTGTTTTATTGAAACGGTTGAGGCAAGTGTTTTTCATTATCTCTAGCCTGCAAATCAAAAGAAATTGAGTTCCAGGCGCCCGAAAGGTTTAAGGACACGCACACGCTCGCCTCCACCAAGAAGTAGCAATCAAGCAACATTCATGCAACTCAGCGGTCCTCTCCGTCTAACGAAAGTGAATCCAGAGAACGAGACGATCCAGCCGGCAATGAAAGCGCCTTGGCCAACCCGAAAGGAGACCTTTGCCACAAGAACCAGGCCGCTGATTTGCTTTACGCGCGTGGCTCGCTCTCCGCCGCCCACGTTATCTCTATTCAAGACGGCGCACCTTTTTCGCTGGCGCATCCAAGCTCACTTTTCAGTCCACCAGGGTAAAGGCGAACGGAAGACGGGAAGTAAGTCAGAGGGCACTCTTCCATCTTGCATTGGCTCGCCTACTTGAAAAATTGGCGAGGGCTTAGCTTTGGTTAAGCCTGGTAGGTTGCGAAAGCAGGTGTTTTATACTGCATATGCAGCGCCTCTAGTGGGAAGAGCGCGGCGCGCCGTGGCAAGCGGCCGCCGTTACCCGCCGAGCCGAGTTTGTAGCCCGTCTCTCGCTCGTGGTATGACGCCACGCCATAACGTCACTAGCGCCTCTAGCGGGAGGAGCGCGGCGCGCCGTGGCAAGCGGCCGCTGTTACCCGACGAGCCGAGTTGGTAGCCCGTCTCTCGCTCGTGGTATGACGCCACGCTGTGACGTCACTAGGCATGTTATGACGTCAGGGGTCATCCTAAAGGTCACACGTGGCAAGTGGCCGCAGCTACGCGAAAGGCAGTTCTTGGGAGTAGTATTGCTTTCGCAATAAAAGACTCATCGAGGTGGATTAGTGGTTTGGCGTTCGGCTACTGATCCCGAGGTCGCAGGTTCGAACATTGGCAGTGGCGTCCGCGTTTCAATGGAGGCGAAATGCAAAAAAAAAAAATGGTGGCTGTGCGGTGCCAGCGCAAATTAAAGATCTCCAGGTTATCTGAATTAGACACGGGCTTTGGGGACATTAAACCTCATATTCCAGGTAAGACATCCGGCAGACGAAACACCCACTTTCAAGTTCTAGTCGGCTTCCTAGCTAGACCCCCGCCATGTTTCCTTATTCTCTCCCTAACTCTCCCCCTTCCCTGCACATTCTGGCACCGATGCTCAGCGGGACGGACACTGCGGCTCTAAATATCAGGCGACGGCTTTTGATTAGACTTTGCGTTTTATCCTGGCTCGAAGCTGCCGATAAATTCTTTCGGGACAGAGTTTCCGTGGCCGCTCTTACCTGGACGAGGAAGGGGGGCGAGAGGGACAGGACGAATGAGGCAAACGCAGGAGAAACGGGAAAATATCGAGCAGTTGGAGAGAGAGAAAAAGAATTCCCGAATTCCGGTGGAGGCGGCGCTTTCGATGTCTTGTATTCTTGTCTTTTCGTCTTGCAATACTTTCTTTCGCACGTTTAGCCCGCTTCACAGATTGCGTTGTTTTCTTCTTACATTCTCTTCCTTTCTTCCTTCGTCCATCGTTTGTAACACGTATGTGTGGCGTTGCCTTTTCTTTAAGGTTATGGCTGACGCTAGACGCCACCTTGGAGGCATCTTCATGTCTCTCTGGGGGACAATCCCACGAGAGGCGTGGGTGTCGATCGAACAGTAACCTGTTCGGCCTTTTCTTCGCGCTACATACTTTGGCTGCAATAGTAGCTGAAAAAAAAAAGAAAGTGTCTTTGATAAAAACGGGGCACAGAGACAACCCAAGCTTTATTAACCGCATTCTAGACGATTCAACTGTGCCTGTCTATTGCTTGCATTTGTTTTGTTCGCTTCCGTAGGATTGTTTGATTTATGTAGGAGAAGAAATAATTTGAATAAAAGCAACCGTAGCGATGCCCCTTTTTCGAAACAAAGGGGATACCTAGGGATACATCTCCCTTAATAGGGATACCAAAACACGAACACAGATTTTCTCATTTCTCTTGATAGTTTTCTTAAAGAGATAATTGATAGCACCTGCCAAATTCAGTGATATTTGTTATGCTATCCAGGTAATTTTTTCCTGAATCCACGAATTCACCGTCAGTGACTTCATGGTGTCCTAGATAGATGTGTTCCCTGACTACCAGCGCATCACTACCTACTGCAGAATGTTGTTCCTCTCCTAAAAGTATGAACATTACTTTTTTTTTCATACATGCGACCATGCTAAATTTGAAGTTTCCGAACCTCGGTGTCTTGTATGTACGCTTTTATACTTTCTGTACCTTCTATTTTGTGCTTTATTTTTTTTTCCCTAGCTTGAAGTTATATGTTTAGATGGAAAATTAGGCCATTATATTCCTCTGTATGTATTTCTGCCTGTAGCCTGCTAAAATAAAAAAAATAACACCACATTATCCACTACATATACAAATGAAATACATGCACACCATTGTCCCTTACGTGAAGAATATTTACTCCGCCTGGTAGCGGTCTCTAATTCAGCGTATTGTCTATTAAATAGCCAACATTATGTGATTCCAAACAAACATTTTAAGCGCCTGCATTCCAGGCCTTATACAATTTTCCCCTAAAGCTACTATATTATAGATTCACTCAGTATTCGTTGCGAAATGCGATAATGGTTTTACAGAGCTGTGTAAAATAATATACGTACATGCCTATACCGTAATAAATAGCTTTAAAATGCAAAACATATAGCACGCAAAATGATGAAATATACCGCTAGCATTCACAAAGAACCCAAAGACAAGTGAAGGCGAAGTCGGTATATGATCAGAAAATGTATTTTTCTTGGATATTGCTTTAAATTTATGATGTTCGCGTCAAAGTAAATAGTTCCGACGCCGCTGCCCGGCCCGCTAAGAAAACGAAGTGATCTCCAATTCAAGACTCTTGGGCCCATTTACACAGTGCCACAGGTATAATATTCTACGATGTGAAGCCTCTTTGGTACTTGATGCTCATTTTTTACTTCTGCTGGCCTCATGATCCGCGCCCCTAGGCAGGTTTTTTTTTTTTCTGCGTCGCGGTCTGTATGCTTATACGCACTTTCCTTTTATATATGCGCGCACCGATTAGCTGCGCCGCTCTTAATCATCCGCGTGAAACTGTCTACTGCTTTCACATCAGTTTTTGTTCGCCTTTTTATGAAATTCAGCTGTCTATGTCAGAAAGAACAGATCAATAAAAGAAATGTATGCTTCAAATTTAATGTCAATTGAGTGTGTGCATGCATCTCAACAGTAAATGAAACATCCACCCATCTACTCACGCACAGACTAGATTAAAGGTGCAAGCAAGTTAACGGCGCTACAGTGTATCACAGTCCTGAGGTCAGTTATTTCAGAAGCCCCAAGTGAAAGCGAAAATGCATTGAACTCTATTTTGTGAAAAGGAGTACTGATAGGTGATTAAACATCGCTAAAATTTTGTGATTAAGAAATGATATTGTCGCCAGAACCATCTCCCTCAGTGTTGTTTTTTCCCCCAGAAAAAAAAAAAAAAACCCGGGTGCATCTTGAGAAATGGCGCAAAAAAAAAAAAAAATTTAAAGTGGCGCATCAAGAGCCTCCCGCGTCGTTTGTTCGCGCTCGTAAATAGATTATCTTACGCCATTCCCGCGCCTGCACCGCCGCTCGCGCCGCAGGAGTTGATGGTCAGCAAACGAGCCACGAAGCATCAACTTTTCAGTGTCGCTTGCGGAGCATAAATTGTTTCCGGAATAAAATAAATAAAAACAGAAACACTCGCCAGAGAGTATATTTCACCTTTCCGCTGGTCAGCGCTAGAATCTACGACGCCCTCACAGCCAGCATACCAGGGAGTGCTGGAAAGCGAGACCGAGAGAGCAAAGAGAGAGCTTGAGAGAAGGAAAATGCTTCATCGCCTCAGGGGAGAGTTCGAGCAGTTTACACCGCAAGGTATCCGCGAGATTGAAGACGCAGCGGCAAGAGGAACGCGGCACGAGGTGCTTTCGTCTGTTTGTGCGCTCTTCTACGTGGGTGCCTGGATTTGCCCTCCTGTGCGCCAGTCCCAGTTGCAGTAGAAAGCATGCCACGCAGGAACTCACCCGGATACACACAAATAACGGCACAGAAATAAACGGAAAGCGATGTGGCGAAACGCAACCCTCGGGACACAGCAGTAACGAACACAGAAAGAGGAGGGACGCTTCGAACGAATAAGAGCTTTCACCGATGCCAGTGGAATCTGCCGTCGCAGAAGTGTACTTTCTCCAATCTCCAGATATTATTTACTGCCGGGCTTTTTCGAAAAGGGGACGAAGACCATTAATTTCCTAGGGGCCCGCTTCGATTTCTGGCGCGCGGCACAATGCTGTGGCTTTGCTTCGCTTGCGAGACAGCGCGTGTGTGCCTGCGATGCCGGAATCATGAAATCTTTGGGGGAGAGGTGGCCCCCTGATAACGCCGATGGTGGCATTCCAGTTTGTATACGCATATGTGTGTGTGTGTGTGTTCCCGCTCACCACGAGATGCGCGAAAGTTGCACGGAAATGCTACCTTCCCACTCCGTTCTGCTCCTCCCCTCCACGCGCTGCCATATGGTCGCATTCTGCTGCTGTTTATCCATGTTAACGCACATACCGTCTGATTCTACATCCTTTTTGCCTTTCCTTTCCTCTAAAGATGACCTCTCCTGGCCTGCTGCCAGCTGCTCCAGTCCGTATGAAGGACGCAAAATGCATAAGGCATCGCTATTGGCAACTTTGGACGTGCGAACAAACGTAGACGGGAAACCGAGCTCGATGATTTTCGCCCGTGTTCGCGCATGTCCTGAACCCGGCGATGTATTCGGGTTTCACCGCTGCGGGCCTATGTGCCATGTGTGCGCAGATTTTACTGCGTTTTCCTTTACCGCCTGGGTACGGCGTGCACGGCTGCGCGCTGAGGCGACGAGCTTGCACATCACACGTGCTACCTGACGCGCTTATTTCGCACCCTGAGAAGGGAGGTCAAGGTCCCCCCCCACCCCCCCTCCCTCGAGTTTGTAATCAACAAAAGTTGTTGTATTGGATTGACATGCGTTGAAGGAAGCGCCGTTGGTATCTCATGGTATTGTATTGGTTCATTGGTTTAATAGGCAGCCATGTGCAATAACCTTGGAATAACGCCTCTGTTTTCATTCTGATTGTATCGTCTCTGTATAACACGGATCTTTTAAGCCGAGGCGGCACCGCGTAATGGCGAAACCAATTTCTTTTTGCATCACAGATCTACTGAATCCCGATATGCCACAATTGTACACTTCTGGATGAGCGTATATATGCCAAGATACGCAAGGAGTAGGTTTCAATTTCTCACCATTCCTTGCTAGGATCTATGCTTCAGAAAGAAGTGAAGTGCACGGGCTATCAAAAGCTCCGTAGATTCCATTTGTTAATCTCCAAACAGGTTCTCGCGCTAGCATGCTTCCATGATGACAAACACACGCGATCGGTGACGAGGTACCAGGATCCGGTGATATTGAAAGAAGACTCAAAGGCCAGCTGCTTACTAAAACTAAGAAAGATTTAATCAATAAAATAGTATGAACAAGCTGTCGCGAAGTACTTTTCTGGGCTTTCAATATTTTGGAAGACTTCGCCGATGAATGCTCTTTCTGCTGCAGTCGAGTCACGTGCCAAGATGAAGCAGAAAAATTAAACAATCAGCTGAGCGACAAGAAAAAAAGAAGGACGCAGTCGCGGGGCTTGCAATCCACTTGCGCCGCTCGCTCTGGCGCCAGCAGAGGTAAACACGCGATCGCGCGGCGAAGCGCTGCGCGCCGCGGTTCGCCATCTCGGTGCTCCGCTAAGCCGGCGCCAGCGCTTAACTAGGCGTGTTTTTCTAGCGCGCGTACCGCCGCGCAGCAGGGGAGCCACACGTGCGGCCGAACTCTCGAGTGCCGAACAAAAACACAGCCGGAGAAGCGGGCTCCTGGAGTCGACCTATGTGCGCTGCAGCGAAGTTTAAAGCCCGGAGCGTCGTAGTAGCGAAGGTGCGAACGAGCGGGCGGCGTAGCAGACACCCACCTTCTGGTTGACGACAACGCCAAAGCGTGAGGCGCAGTGCGACACCTGCAAGAGATCATGCACTGCGCGAACTATAGCCCGGTGCATGAGCGCGCACGCACTGCCGCTGCCTCGCGCTTGCTGGCAGAAGCGCAAGAGAAACGCGAGAGGAAAAACGACAGAATTGAATGTCACGCCTGCCTGTGTACAGCAGCAGCCCAGAAAGAGGGCTGAGGGAAGGCGGGGAGGAAGGAAGTGTCCTGGGGTGGCACAGGACGCGCTCGTGAAGCACATGCGAAAAATCGCTCAGAAACAAAAGGAGCGGTGGGCGACGAAGGTGTTCGCAAACAAAGTCCGGCATAAGGTGAGCCTTCGCACACAGAGTGCCCAAAAAAGAAAAGTTGCTCGCATTGAGATGAGACAGGTGGCGACCTGAGGCGAGGTTTCCTGACCTAGGAAAGCAGGCCAGGTATAAACGCGTACCTATACATGACGTCGCCTGGTTCGGACAAGGGGGCCGGGGCGAAAGATTTTACATCTTTCGCCTCATACACAACAGAATATAAGTATAAGGGATGGGGAGAAGTGCACGGCACACACTGTTTATAGAGAAAGGACGCTGGGGCGGCAATAGGTGGTAGGAGAGAATGTTACAAACACGGAACATGCCAGTGTTCCCAATATCTGAGTTCTGCCGCCGCTGCGAGGTGGGGGCCATAAATTCGGTCTGCGCCGTCACCGTTCCTTCTACTTCGCTGCCCGCTCCACGTCGTCGAAGCTGCGCCGTGCTCTGTTGTCTGTGTACACACCGAGCGTTGTCAGTAAACACATATTTATGCATTCGTTTCGTTGCGGTTGTCTTTTGCGCCGTCTCACAGGGTGGCGACCAAGTGATCAACGTGAGCTTCACCAACACCTCTTGAAGCAATCTTCAATCAAGCTCAACACCCAGTAAGGACTGGAATTATTTTAGGCTTTTTTTTTATTTTCGGGAGTTTGCTTGGTGTAGTCGGAAGGACGAACAGACGGACAAAATATTCACTGACAAGGCGAGGTAGAAACGTAAGCGTTAAATGCGCGCCTGCATTAAAATATAAAAAAATACGCTGCGATGTTTCGGCGCGCAAATTGGTTCCGGACATAATTAAACTTCTTTGGAGTAAATACGGGGTTTTAGAAATATTGCAGCACATGCAGCATTGCTAAGTGGGGGCAGCGTGATGTAACATGATGTACAAGGTAAATTCACTTGTTTTTTTTTTTTATGCTCAACTTCTCGGTATAATCTCTCGCTATTTTTATTCCTCTGAAGACTCGTACGAGCCAAGGCTCGAGCTCGGATTTAATTGCCTCAAGCCTTTAGGTCTTAACTGGGCTATCTCGACTATTGCTTAATTATGGTGCCGGCTCGAAAGAGCAAATAACGGCTGTGAAGAAAGCTAGCTGCTTATCATTTGGAGGTTTAATACATGAGGCTCATCAAATTAACCTTTCAGGTGAGCGGTGTCATGATTTATTAGTTTTCTTCGTTACATCTCTGCTTTTAGTAGTCTTGTGGCAACAGCGAACAAAGACTGTACTGTGGGAGCGAAGTTTCGTTCATTCTCAAGCCGTAGCTTCTGTGATCACTCTTGTGATTGCTAAACAGGCTAAATTTTAGAAAGCGTTCTCAAATGAACAAAATCACGTTGGCCAACACGATTCCCCATAGGAATTGTTAGACCCCCTAGTAGAGGCCGCTATCTTACAGACTGCACTAAAACAAGGAAACAATTTCTTAACGGGGTGAAGGCCATCGTTGCTCGTTACGGTAAATCGCGAAGCGGCTCGGCTCGACCTCGAGGTTAGGTTTCCCTTATATTCGTCGGGCTGAGCACAACAAAGGCTCTGCGGGATAGTAGAAGCTGACTCCTGCCAGGCCGAGGTCACCGCGGTACAGATATTGTCCACGGTAGAGACATCAGGCGCGAACGTAAAACCTCCTAAAACCCCGGAGCAGAATCTCCACCCGCGAAGAGATCCGCAGCGAATTTCTCCCGCTCCCTCTCGTCGCCCTAATATCGTGGAATCGCATAAAAGGATTGAAGGAAATACGGAGCGAGCTCCGTGGACCTTAGAAACAAAAGGAAGCCTTTGGAGGCACAAAAGTGAGACCGGAAGAGAACCACGGCAGAGAAAGGATAGACACAGCCTTCGCTGAAAGGTTGCGAGCGCGGCCGTGTTTCTCCCTGAGAGTATGTTTACTGGGGTGCCCACCCCGTAAAAAAAATAAACAACGACAATGCGACATTACAGACATCCAGTTTGGTTTCCCTGCTCGGTCCCTTACGGTGACCGTACATCCACCATGTTGTATATCTTGCCTTCTTCGCATCAAATTTCGTTTTTTTATGCGAAGCATACTAAAATAGCCCAACCCAGCTCCTCGAGCGCGGCGGTGTCGTTACCATTGACCTTTCGTGACCTCCATGTCATACCACGTGATGCGTGACGTCACAGCAGATGAAAAAATTACCGACGATTACGTTACTTCCTAATGCGAAATTTGAGTGCAGCAAATAAGCTGTTTCACCTTTTCGATAGATTGAGGCAAAGAAATCGAGCAACACATGTATGCGCTATCACAGAATTTTTTTTTTAGCAGACGGAGGACTTCCATCGGTCGTCTCACTCATGGCTCAGAAAGAACTGGCATATAATTTCGCAGTGGCGAACGGCAGCGGCAATTTCGGCTCGGGCGGTGCACATATACAGATCCGCCGCCACCAATCTGGCTCTCTGATTGCCACCGCACAGGGCGAACGGCAGCGGCAATTTCGGCTCGGGCGGTGCACATATACAGATCCGCCGCCACCAATCTGGCTCTCTGATTGCCACCGCACAGGGGTTGCATTGGAGGAGGAGCGAAGAAAGGAATTAAGTTCGAGCCGGCGCTTTGACAACCGGAGACTCGCAGAAAGAGGGGGGATGGGGGCGGCGTGTACACCCAGCGGCAAACGATGGGGGCAGAAGCGCGCGCAGCAAGCGGACAACACGATAAAGGGAGGAGGGAAGAGATAGCAGCGACTGACTGATGCCGCTGACGCCGATAGTGAGTCAACCCCAGCTGCGGATGAAAGGGGGGCGGAGCTGGTTACGAGACCGACGCCGACGACAACGCCGACGACGACGCGAAACCCAGGAACGGACGCCAAAGAGCTGCGCTCTAAAACGGGGGCCCAACTCGCGCCGTCGCGCGAGGCGTCGTGACCAAGGATGACCACGTGGTGCGTGACGTCACAGCAGATGAGAAACGGGGGCCCAGCTCGCGCCGTCGCGCGAGGCGTCGCGACCAAGGAGGACCACGTGATGCGTGACGTAACGACATAGGAGAAACGGGGCCCCAGCTCGCGCCGTCGCGCGAGGCGTCGCGACCAATGTGTTTCCTGCTTCTGCCGCTAGGTGCGCTGTAGTAAACACGTGATGCTGGAGCGGCGGTATACTAGGGGGTGCGCCTGCCTCTGCTAGGCGTACACGGGATAGAGATGCCTCCTGGAGACAGGGCTGCTCGTTGGAATGAGAAGCAAAAGTTGCGGCGTGCTACAGAGACTGATGAAGAGCGTGAAGAACGTCTAGCCAAGCGGCGTGCTCGATATGCAACTCGGCGACAATATGCTTCGCATCTGACTAGGCTTAACCTAAGCTAAGCCTCAGCCATTTTTTTTTTGTCCATTTGCCCGTTTGTTCCTTGTGACATTTTTCCTCTTTATTCCGACGTCTTAGCACCGTTGCATTTTTCGGCAAGGTTACGATCCGTCGGTAGCGTGCGCCAGCCGCTCTGCTTTGAGGATAATGCTCTGTCGAGCGTACAGACGCCGACGGTGCTCGCGAAGCCGACGCTCTATCGCACTGTGAAAGGGAGAGGAATGAAAGGAATCTGAAGACAACGAGGAAAGGCGGACGGAAGCATTCAGCGAAATATACACTTGTATCCGCGATATTGAAGCCGTAAATCAGACTTCTCCACCCACGTCCCCTCCAGCCATCGCGGAGTGGGAGAGCCCGGCGTCGTTTGCAGCGGAAAAGATCACACCTTTCGCTTCGCACGGCGCCGGCAAACAGGTGACACGTACCACGCTTTACAGAGGGTGGGTCCCCGCCTCGGTACCTTTCAATCGGGGATCACTCTTGCTTATTTTCTCTTCTGCGTCGCCGTCATACCGACGCTGCAAGAACATCTCACGTTCCCTTCAATGCTCCGGGAATGTTTTCTGGAGGGGAACACCGGTGATCTCGGAACCGATCTTTTTCAAGCAGTACAGAAATTCACATCGTTATCCCTTTTCATTCCCTCTTCTCTAACGCGTTTTGGGGGGCCGCGTAGCGCAGTCATAGAAAAAAAGGATTTCGAAACAAAATGTAACTTAAGAAGGCGAGGAACGCAGCCAGAAATCAAAAAGAACAGCATCAGCGCTTCTCTATCGTTGCTTCCTCGACACCCTGTGGAACTCACGCTATTCGAAACAACCTACGAACAAACCTTACAGTGCTTGCTGATAAAGAAAGCACTGCAACACCTCACTGAATTCATCTGGACTTCCACAAATCAACGCTCCTCGTGGAATAGCTTGAAAGAAACAACGTGGTGACGACAAGGTGCCCTTTTATCGTGACGCAATGGTAACAAGCACTCAGCTCGGCAGGCAAAAGCTTGATGGTAAACTGTGTACTCTGGCGGACTGCTGCCCACAGTGAAAAGAAAGCCCCCAGTGAATGCAACACGAACACCTCGTCAGTGTTCACGACTGCCGCACCCCATTAGCGTAAAACAAAACTTTCTAAATAACAAACCGGCCCTGTAACGAACTGCTCCGAATGTCGCGCAATCGGCAGCGCACCTGATCGCGATCCTATCAGAATTATGTAATCGTGCCCAAGCCGAAATGAAAAGCCCGATTAGGCGGACAGAAAACGATTAGCCCGTATGACGATGGCGATATAAAAAATAACTTCAAAAGTCGCGCATAAAAAACATGCGGAAAACATTGCAAAAGATAACCTTTTTATCCGATGCTACGAATGCATTGGTGTCGTTTCTTGCAACACGACGGAACTACTTTCCCGCTACTTCAACTACTTCAATGGTCGGGACCATAAAGTCAGCAATAAAATTGCAATAAGGAAAGGTGTCAGGCAGCGAGGCACGATCTCGTCTATGCTATTTACTGTCTGTTTACAAGAGGTATTCCAGGGTCTAAAATGGGAACAATCGGGGTTAAGAGTTAATGGAGGATGCCTAATTAATCTGCGATTCGCTGATGACATTGCCTTGCTAAGTCACTCAGGACATGAACTGCAAAGCATGATCAATGAGTTAGACAGGCAGAGCAGAGCAGTGGGGCTAAAAATTAACATGCAGAAAACCAAAATAATATTCAACAGTCTAGCAAGAGACCAGGAGTTCGCAATTGGTGTTGAGGGGCTGGAAGTAGTAAGAAAATATATGTCTATTTAGGGCAGGTAGTGACAGCTGATCCGGATCATGAGAGGGAAATAACTATAAGAATAAGAATGGGGTGGAGCGCATATGGCAAGTTCTCTCATATCATGAATGGCAGTTTACCAATATCCCTCAGGAGAAAAGTACACAACAGCTGTATCTTACTGGTATTCACCTATGGGGCAGAAACGTGGAGGCTAACAAAGAGGGTTTAGCTGAAGTTAAGGAAAACGCAGCGACCCATGGAAATAAAAATGATAGGTGTAACGTTAAGAGATGGGAAGCGGGCGGAGTGGGTGAGAGCACAAACGCGTGTTAATGACATCGTAGTCGAAATCAAGAGGAAGTGGGTTTGGGCAGGGCATGCAATGCGAAGGCAAGATGGGCAACTGTAGATTCCAAGAGAAGGCAAACATAGCAGGGGGCGGCAGAAAGTTAGGTGGGTGGATGAGATTAATAAATTTGCGGGAATGTGGTGGCCGCAACTGGCGAAGGACAGGGTCAGTTGGAGAGACATGGGAGAGGCCTTTGACCTGCAGTGGGCGTAGTCAGGCTGATGATGATGATGATAATGATTAGGCATACTGTTCACATATTCTCCTCTTCAGAAACATGGAAGCGGTTGCAATATTGTAATTTTTTCATGTCACCATATCTGTCGGGAGAAACAAGCGGTACCTGGTTTGCCCCTGAACGACAAGCTCCTTCTTGTGTATTATCATCAGTATGCATATGCACGCATTTTTTGCGTGAAACGAACCGCTGTGAACTGGGTTTACTAGTGCGATGAAGTAACTCGGGGAAATGAAGAGAAGTTTATTGGAACAATACCTAAAGTGTCCAAGTGCACTAAAAGAGGGAGTCAGAGTCGGTTTGAAATCTAAGCCTCCCATCACGGAGGCTCGGAGAACGGCGAAAGAAAAGGTACCTGACCATGCGAAAGAAAGTCTTGAGACCATGAAGAAGAGGCTATAACGCGACACCGCTACTAAAGAGGGGTTAAGATGGCCGTAGAAGCAGTCCTTTGCTTAATGGGCGGCAGCGCAACGCAACACCAACAGCGGCGGCCGTAGACACGTAAAACGGTGCGAAATACACACACAAATATCTTCACGCACTCACACATGCACGCGGACACTGCCCTCCAAGGATGCTTCGTTATCGTCGTTGAAAGCCCCTATTATTTCTCCGAGCCGTCCAGGTTAGCGAACGTTCCCTGTCCCTGGAGCCTAATTATGCTAACGAGCGTGTTACCGCTTAGGGCTTTAAGAGAAAGGACGCCACGCAAACACCAGCTACTGACGACAACAGGAGGAGGCGATGGTCCGTTAAGGGATGAGAAAGGAAGGCTTTTTCTAAAGTAAACACAAGCAAAAAGGCATGCTCGAGCGCCCGCCTTCATCTTGGCCATCGCCAGTGCAACCACCACCGCCACCACCTGCACTCAGCGCCACCAGTGATGTCACTTAAAACCTTTGTGTACAATTCTGCACTTCCAATTTCCTTCGTCGTGGCTCACTCTCTGCATCGGTTTCATCTTGGCCCAGTGAAGGTAAAAAGCCTTCCTCCTTTCTCTTCCTTTAATACTTTCAAAAGCAGCGGAGCTTTCACATCAAGCCGAGTGCATTCAAGAGCGCGTTGTGTGTACGAGCGCGTCTGAATAGCAGACATGCATGGGGACGAGTAGCAAGTGGACTTCACTGGAAGACGCAGCTAGGCTGCGCTGCCTTTGTATACACTGCATCCCTGCTCTGGAACACTCATGGAGCGAAACGAAAAGCGGGCGTACTATACGAGAGAGACAGGTGGAATCATCGCTACCCGGTTTTACACCCTCGGCTCAGACAGATATGGGGTGAGAGAATCACCGGCTTCAGATGTCACGGAGTTGTCCGATATACGATCGTGGTATTGCTTAGAGCGTCGCATTTTTTTTTGCTCGGGTGGCGAGCAAATCTCGCTGATAAGTCCTAAGCGATTTTCGTGTATGGCTCCGGATGAGATGTAGAATTTCTCTCGCTCTATCTTGTGTTCATTCCGCCTACTCTCTATCGCGAAAGAAGCCCGTCGTTCCCCTCCCTCTCTATGGCCAATAACAACTTCTCGCTTTCATTTCGCCTTCATCATAGTTTGTTTGAGCTCATTTCAAAGGATGTTATAAACATTTTCTTCTCAAGCAGTCTGCGTAAATATAAACATGGATAAATGCCCTGAGCGTGAAATAGGCTGCAAGCGATCTTCAGATGCTTTACCTCTCAAATGCTGAGCACTGTTGTCTGTTCATTCCTGCTTCTAGCCACCTATTCACTCCTAAAAACAAACATTTGCTGAGGCTGTTTACGTTAATATTTTGGTCGAAACACCAGGCGAAGTTCAGTTCAGGTTAAAATCGGCCGGGAGATTTCCCAGTG
Source organism: Amblyomma mixtum (assembly GCF_055824585.1). Taxonomy (NCBI): domain Eukaryota; kingdom Metazoa; phylum Arthropoda; class Arachnida; order Ixodida; family Ixodidae; genus Amblyomma; species Amblyomma mixtum. The sequence continues at coordinate 11,625,896 of NC_143016.1, read as the reverse complement.
GACAATCACACTAAGCACCAGGATAGATGACAAGCCCCTTAGTGTTCTTCAAATAAGAAACTTTCCGTAAGCAAGCATTCCGACGTCATCGAATAAGGAGGAACTGCACGCGCGAGCGTAGCGTGGGTGCAAACCCATGTGCAGCTGAAAGACAGAGAATGCACATGCGGACAACATACGTATCTGACAACACATGTACAAGGCTCTCGTGAACACACGGCTAGGGAGGCTGCGAAAATGAAGAGAAAGGGAGCGGCACAAGCTGGCGAGACGCCATTTGATGCTGACCTATGCCACATGGTGTGGGCCTGCCAGTTAAATACAAATATATAAGTTATAAGTCAGCCAACTAGGGAGGGCTGGGAGGCGGCCCTGTCCAGCTCGGACATGGAGGCCCAACGGGCCCTGGTCCAGAGAGCACGGGCAGCGGCGGCAGCCAATGGCGTCCCGGAATAGGGACTGCCACCCAGGTCAACGACCATCCACACCTCCCTTTACCAATTCAGTACAGTGCTGCAATAAATGTTTTCTCCTCCTCCTCCTCCTCCACCTCGTTAAGTAAATGGGCGATTATGTAAATGGAGGAAACATTCAGGAGGCACGCGCCAGGCTCCGATGCGGTGCTTTAAAACAAATACAAAGAAAGGAAATGTGCTCTCCGAATACTCAGCGTAAGGATGGAGGCAGTGAAGGGAAACTGAAGAGGAAAAGGGCAGAATCTGAAATTTCTTACAGAGGCAGACAGGACATCGGCGTTAAATAAGCGAATAATGTGAGGCACAGAGACGGTTAGGCGCGCATTTTCTGAACAATTCTCTATTTTTGCCTCAAGAAAAACCAGAACTTAGAATTCATTATGGTTCCTGCTGAGGGCAAGAAAGAACGATGGGATTGCTATCCCTGTGAAAACGAAGACACGAAGCCGATTTTGCAGTGGTAATGGACTACAATAAAAAAAGAGCAAAAAAACCGAAGAAAGGTGGATGTAACGCGATAGGTTAGAGAGAACTCGACAGCAGGCATAGAGCGATTTAGGTTTGTTTTTTGTTTGTTTTTTAGGGTGTAACGTTCCAAAGCGACTCAGGCTATGAGGGACGCCGTAGTGAAGGGCTCCGGAAATTTCGACCACTTGACGTTCTTTAACGTGGCGATTTAGGTTTATCGGAAAACGTTTCATTTATTCCAATTACACATTATATATTTTTATTTCAGAGAAGGAAAAAAGCATAAGCCGAATTCAAGGAAGCCGATAGATATCGAATGACGCGGGAATGGGCTGTTTTCATCCAGAGAGGGAAAAGGTTCGGCCCTGAAAGTTCACAGAACGATGGAGGAGAGACAGGTAAAAGACATAGTAGCCTGCTGCTCTTCTCTCATGCGAACATGGACTAAACGCATGCGTCGAGAGAAGGAACCGGGTGTAAACAGGTCATTTCTCAAACCAAGAGTCACTTCCTGCGCTTTATTTTGATGCCGTGACTGTTGACTGAACTGCAAGTGGCCTCTGTGTCACTGTCCACTTCGGAAGGAGTGCCCATCTTGTAGGGCCGCTGACTAAAATCTTCTCAAGCGCACGAAAAAAAAAGGAATAATAGGTCAAAGGACCCGGAAATACAAAGAAAGTACGTAGAAGGAACAGTCTGTTTAGAGCAGCAAGCACATCAGGATTTGCAAGCACGATCAAGGAGGTTCCTTACAGCTCTCGAAATTTTGTGCTGCGTTGTGCGCCGTACAGCAGCGGCTTGATCGATGAAAAGTAAAAACGCAATGTATCACTACGCCTTCCCACCAACTTTCAAGCATTAAAGCCGGGTTCTCGAGCTGTTTATTGGTCACGAATTATTCGAAACTCGATTTTTAAGGTTTACTTAATCTGTGTGCTAAGTAAGCTTGGAGTTGCCATCACTGGCGCAGTAACATGCAAGCCATCTCACAGTGGGGTGGCTGATTATATCTGGGTCGTACACCATCTACATCCGTAGCTTCTCCAAACGGAAATATTTTATCATTTCACCTGTTTTCTCACTTGGTGTACGCGCCTTAACCAGTCTCCTCTCCCTTTTCCTCGTTCTGCAAGTAAAAAATTGGAAAACGAAGTTGACCAGACGTCTGCTTTTGAGGTTATGCAGGTCTCAGCAACAGCTGCGATGATGCGAAATAGCAGTGCCACGAGAAGTGTAACGCTGGATAGGGGCTTGTGGTGATGGTGAAAACTTTGATTTGTAATTATGATGGAGGGCGATTAAAAAGGTTTCTCGGCCTGATCGGCAGCGCGGGCCTTGATTCTTATCTTCTTCCGTACATTTGGGCCTGAGCTGAGCAGCAAGGCTTCCGGTTTTTCGTTTGTGAGAGTAATCTTTTGGGCGTGGCATTGTGTCATGTGTAGTAGATTCGAGTAGTTGTCGCATACTGGGCATTGTTTGGAGTATATGGAGTAGTGACTAGGGACGGAGGTCGTCTGCTGTGCTTGCGCCTCTACACTCGCATTAGACAGTCGTGCAGCGCGGAGGGTGGGGGGTGGCGGTGGGGGGGGGGGGGGGGGGGGGTGGAGTGTTAAGGCCCATCTCCATGGACACATCCGAGGCGCACCAGTGCAGCGCTTACGCGCCCAGCGCCGCACCGCGACAAGCGTCGGAAAACATATGCAACTCGATGACCTCTCGCTGCTACCGCGTTCAGCTCGACTCGGCGAAGCGAACGGCGCGAAGGGCCGTACCGGATGCCGAGAGAACCGACCGCAAACCAGCGGCCACTTCCGGCGCCGGCGCGAGCGAGGCGCGAGCGAGGCGCGAATATCTGACATGGACAGATATTTGCCAAGCGCCAGCGCCAGCTCGCGTCGGCGCGCCGCGCATGCGCACACCGGCTCGGGCGTACGCTGGTACGCGTAGGCGCTGCGCTCGTGCGCCTCGGATGCGCCCATGGAGATGGGCCTTTACCGGTGGAAGGACACATCCGACGTTCGCTGTCCCATCCATGTAAGAGGTGAGCGGGGTGGGAGGGGTGAAGTAGTGGCGTCGTGAACTACAGCATAGTGTTCAGTTTAATCAGCTTGGCGTGTTGCCTTGACGTCATTCATGATATCGCTATGCTCTAACCAGTTCGCATTGCGCACCGCTCCTACTTTCACTCTTCCTCAGCCTCCTTTTCTTCTCACATTCTTTGGTGTTACAGCAACATCGACTTCTCGTGACCAGAAAACGTGAGTTTAACGGGAAGCGAAATAATTCAATCTCCGCCTTGTCGCTTATGTCAATTCTTAGTCCAGTATGTGCATGCACGCTTACAACTTTGGCTTCCCAGTAGTGATGCACCAAGCGCTTTTCTCGTCTGCAGCTCGACTCCAGAGGACTGAAGCACGTGCCAGTCTTCCGCGGACGTTCCCAATTTATTCATAATTTTTAACCTGCTGCAGGTAGAACATTTGTTGGTTATTTTTTTCCTACAAAGAAAACTCTTACAGTCTAAATCAATTTCGAATACCTTCGCCTTCCTAGCACTGCAGGGACGCATTGTACGCGAACAAAAACTTGGCTGCTTTTGACTCCTTCCCGGAAAATAGGTCACAAACTAGAGCACACTAAGAAAAATATAAGCACTAAAACCGAAAGCGCACGTGAGTAATCGATTTTGATGCAACAATACTAGCGGCGAGTAAACGGCTACTTCATTACACTTGCTACATTCTCTTCCTTTCTTTCTACCCTACCCTCTCTCAGTCTGCGCGCAGCCTCTGCGTACAGCTCATGATCGAACAGTTCACGACCTCGTGCGACCCGTCGATCTGTGGCCTTTCAGGAACTAGCCTCTTCTGCCACCGTCCTTCCGCCTTCGGTCTCAGTCTTCGACGGCACACTAGGCGACACGAGAAAAGACAAAGGAACAGAAATGGTGCAGGTCTGCTCCGGTTCTTGCACCCAAAGCGGCGAGTAAATGAATTCCCGAGAAGGAGAGGAAGAGTTAGAGAGTGGGAAAACAAAGTCACAGTACTCGTGACCTCGACTGAAACAAGGGATCCTGCAAATTTGACAACACATTGTCTCGTATGAAAATAATGGCAGAAGAGAGAAAAAGCAGGTAAGGACGAAATTCCAAGCTTTCGGAAAACACCTCGAATAAGCCGACACATTCCGCTGAAGCATGGAAGCAAGATTGGGGGAAAGTCGGTAGATTCATGTCTTGAGAATCATTGCCCTCAATGTTTCACGACTAGAGATGAAGGTGCAAGGCATGCTTTCCTCCTCTCGTCTTTTTATACCTACGGAATGTTTTCGGCGAGCGTAAGGCAAACCAGATAAAGTTGCTGCACAAAGGACCAGCCGTCGAAAAAAGAAGCGCATGTTAGCACTCTGCCATTGAGCTTCCTAGTCCGCATGAATTTAGAAATGAGGTAAAGAGATAATGACGAAACTGAATTAGGTTAACCAGGTCATTTCTACCCTGAACGATGGGTAGGTTAAATACGTACTCTGCGCATGATGTCAGGAATTAAACAATGAGGGACAGGGAGAGAAACAGAATAGAAAGGCAGGATGGTTAACTAGGCAATACCCTGTTAGCCCCCCTACACGCGGGCTTGGTGAACTACGCACTCTCAGTGAGCTGCTGCGCTGATTGCTCGCATTGTTTTTGTTAGCACCGGACTATCTAGTCGTTAGGAGTAGTGCAAACATATGACTGTGAGATCCCTCAACTCGATGAGCGGGACAAGGGTTTTAGTTTCCTGTTTATTTTAAGCTTTCCTGTTGAAAGGGAAATAGGACAGATTGAAGTTGGCTTTTGTAGATGTACATATGACCGTTTTATAATCCTAAACACGCTACTTTCGCTGAAAATGAAGCTTGTATAAGTTATAAAAGCTGAAGAAATCAAAATACAGGTGTTTGCGATTCTGTCTTGACAGCGCCAGTTGAGATCCCCTTCACTTGGCGATGTGAGGAAACACTTGATGATGAAATCGGGTTTCTTGATGGATTGATGGTTCGGACTCGCAAACATTCACATTACTCGATGGAAGGAAATGAAGATTAACTATTTATCTGCACAAAAATAAACAAGAAGAAACGAGCAAGGAGAAAAGTATTTCTAACATGGTTGAACCGTTAATTACATGAAATCAGCCCCCGCTTAACAGAGAGCGCTGAGTGAGTTTTAAGTCTTCTGTCTCCGCCCTTGTCGGGGACAGCAAGCAATAATAAAACAGGCGACGCTTCTCAACAATCGATGGTTAGGGAAAGGAAAATAAAGTTTCCGTCAGCTAATCAATGACTGGGGAAAGAATATCAGCTAACTAGATACTTGGGAAAGGAGAGGTTCCGAGCGCGCATACAAACAGCACTGAACTCACTGCATTCTGAACCTCTGCCTTCCTCTACGTTTCGCTTTCCGCGCACTCAAGGTTCGTTATAAAAAAAAAAAGAAGAAAGCTGTCGCTGAGCGGTCAAGTGCCAACTGGCGACGACAGCTCTTCTGAGTACTCAAAGCTCATAGACCCATTGGCGCCGCATCACGTCCCGATCTGCCGCCATACACCTCGGTCCTCCCAGTAAGCTATGTACATGAGCAGAGCGAATGACTGACACCGAGGGAAAAGAGAAGGATAAAAAAAATATCCACTGGCCACAAGCACGACTGCAGGCATTCAAACCCTGAACACTGCACAAAGCTGCGTCCTGGAAAAATATATGTGGTGGGAAGGCAGGACGGAGACGGCACGAGCGCTCTGCCGGCGGTGCGCAGCCACTGAGCCTCCGTCGTGTGTTCGCGGTTCCACGAATTTGGGGACCCTTCGACCAGAGACACGTGCACATGTCAAAGTCTCGCTCAGCACACTGTGCTGGAGACTGGATGGCGCAACGGAAAGTTTAGCGAACTTCACACAGGTGTCGCCACATCCGATTGTTTTCGCAAGCAAACTTCGATGCGCCACGAGATATTTCTGGCTACGAATCACTAAGGCTAGGAAACGCCGCCATTCTCTCCCCAAAAGTGATTCCGTGGTCCTTTTCGGTATGGGCGTCACAACTTTGAAACGAGGGGCAGGAAAAGTTGCAAATCCAGGCAGTAAATGCGGCTGTTTCCACCACAAAACGACAGCACAGCCAAGAAGAGATAAATAATCATTTTTACAAAGAACAAAAATTTGAAACACCTGTCCTCAGTGTTCCGGTATTATTCGGATGACCACACCGTACAAGTGAGCGTCTGGAAAGCGTGCATTTGGAACGCCCAGTCCGTGAGTGCGTAGCCGTCAGTTGAGGTAAGAGGCACCCGTGTACAACGCTCCCTTCAAACGACATTAAAAGACTGCTTGGCTGGTGCAGCGGTTCAGTGCTCTATGATCTTCGTTTGCTGTCAAGCGTCGTTGGTTCCGATATAATTCAGTAAATAAAAACTCCTTGCTCCTTTTGCCTTCCTATTTAACTTTGCCCATGCAGCATCTATTATAGCACTTTTTCTCATGCCTAAATATATTAAACAGAACTTTTGATGATGTCTTGCAGACCGCAAATGAAGTCCTGGAAAGCATTGTTTAATGGGAGGCTAATGAAAGTTCTGTAAACACGGTCATTGAAAGCGGTCTCCTTCAGGATGTGTGACCTCCGATTCCTATTCAGCATCGACATTTCAGTGTGTACAAAAAGGGGAAAAGCATTGGCATGAAGTTGGTCATTGAAGAGATAAATGGCAAGTTGGAACTATAATGAGATGGAGAGGCTAATGCTGGAGATAATTGTTCAGAGATGTGACGGTAATGACCAAGTTGTGGACTGTCCCTTACTGACATGAAATTAATGAGGTGGATATATCGCTGATCTATTTAACAAGCGGCGAGTCGGCCCCCCGTTTGCTTTAGTTACGAATGCGAATAACTGATGACCTGGACAAGCTAGCGCGGCTCGATTCATGTACTTCATTTTGTTCTTTTGGCTCACACAGCAGTGCTCGTAACAACAGACCTAGCAGATCACATGCATTATTGAAACATGAATCTGCATGTCAGCTGTTGGACTATCGCGTCATAAGTAGTTGCTCCCCGCGCGTGCTCTTAGTTCATTCTGCCTATGTAGAAAGAGGGAAAATTTTCAGGGAGGCTTCTTGGAAGCGGAGACGACCAGAAAGAGTTCGTTACGGCCGGTCTGTGTACTGTACTGCCCAAAATTGGACCCAGACCGAGCCAGCGGCAGCAGTGAAAAGTATCAACGAGAAACAGTCGTCTTCTTACTGTACTGTGCGCAGCGGTGCCCACCTTGCTCGCCGAGCACTTTGTCGACGAAAAAAGGTCCAGCGCCGTATATGCCGCGCTGGACAAAATCAGCGGCAGGTTTAGCGTACGGCTGCGACTACTCCGGCGTAGCAACGGGTGGTGGTACACTTTACAGGAAAGGCGCCTTCTTAATGGCTTAACCCGCGAAGTTGTGAGTTTACACCCACGGCCTGGCCCACCAGGCGTCCACAACACGATGTCCGCAGCGCTCGACCGTGAAGGAAATACCGGTTCAAAAAATGCCCCGGGTGACAATCACTTCGATGAATCCCTTAAATTCATATGTGCCTCTAAAAAAGAACGGTAACTATTGTTATCGCGCAAAATCTGTGTACACTACTGCATAGTGTGCATTAGCTTCAGCGTAAAGCTTAGAGCTACAGAACAAATAAGAGGAGTCTTGTCGCAGGTTACCCTTTGCTGGGTGGACCCATCTCTGTCGTCCCGCATGCGTTGCATTTTTCTAGGCGCAATTATTAGTGTATGCCAGCTAGCGCTGATTTTCCGCAGTACAAATTAAGAACTCACCATAAAAGTTCGCCTTAGCTGTACCTAATGGTTTTATTTTCTTTTTTTTTGTTTCCTTTCTATATTTTTCGCTAGACTGGAATAGTGAGCTGGAACTTTCACTCTTCAGTTTGCACGTAACTACTTTGTTGTGTTGAGTGCTACTGAACTCATCTGCTCGAGCTGCACTCTTGGATATTTGTCATGATGTCAACCCGCAATTTCCGTTTCATGCCAGGACGTAGCCTCAGGGGCTCCGTGCGGTGACTGATAATCATTGAATTTTTCTCCCAGGTGCGCAGTGTCGGCATAGCAGGCTCACCTCTTTTCCCGACAATTTTTTTTTGTCAATTCGTGTGCCGTGTTTAACTAAAAACACACCGCCTGAGCTCGGAGCTCCGCCGCATCGTCTACCTAGCTTTATTGGGTGCCCGCCTTGAGCCGGGCGTCGATATGGTGACCTCAGGGGGACCCAAGGGGACCCAGCGGTGGCCCGGTCGCCTAAGTGGAAGCGAATGAAACCGTTACAGAAACGCGGAAGGCAAAATGAAGCTCCTGCGCTCGTAGTAAGGCAATAATCGTTGCGCGACATGCAAGTCAAGCCTTCGCGGTTGCTGCTACTAGACCCTCTCCTTTTCGGGGCACTCCTCTGCAGATTGGAGTACTCGGCTTCGCCTGAATGATTGATGCAGGCGCCCGCATGCACAGGTGCCTGTACAGGGAAGGGGGCATCGTGACCACCGATTTTTAATGACTGTGCCGTGCCTCAGCAACACGTCGTTCGATACAAGAAGCGAGCATAGCGAGCGTCCTCGGTAGCGCAATTTTCGGATGCAGCGTCTCCGCCAATCATCAAACGCCGCCCGCCGCTGCCAATATCGAACATGCGACGCTGCTGCTTAACTATCGATTCTTGTCAGTGTGGTCATAGAGACTAGCACGTACTACATTTCCCTTCGAAGTGCGAAATGAGAAACAGAGGCGATAGTCCTCGCCCAGTCATTCAAATGTCTGTGTGGTTCGTTTCTCACTATCAGCATTCTTTCCTTTCATCTTTTTTTTTTATCCACTATACTGCGTTGAGCTTCTATGCCGGGTAAAATCAATCGATTATCGCCCCAAAATCAGAGTGAAGGTGACGTCGAAACAGGGGTCCAAACCAAGTGCTTCCAGAGCTGAACTTTCCCTAAAATGCTGTTCAGCAGAAATAGACTTACCCCGTGCACGTAGAGGGATTCAGATGAATTCAGAAGCAAATAAAGCAGGTTCGTTTCTCGAAGCCTCAGATCTCTCTGAATGTGCACAACAGGATGCATACAAGCGAAAAGGGGGACACGTTTAACACCAGATCATCCTGGTTAAGAACCATTCAAAAATTGCGTCTAGAACCGCTTGTGAGCTATCGTAAAATAATTTTCTCCTGTCCTGGAACGCACTGCATGCTTGCTTAAACCTATTGTAGAAAAAGAGATAGACATGCAATTTTTTCTTTTTAATTCTTCTCAAAGTGGTTAGAAACATCTTGATGCATTTACCTTTCCATGGAGCGTGACATTAGCTGCTTCATGACCGATCAATTCCGATCAGTTTTTTAAGAAACCCTTCGAAGTCCCGCCGGAAACATCTGAAGCATGATGACGTTTTGATGCTTGCGACACCATTATCATTAACACAGATTGGCTCGACCCACTCATTCTTAGCTATTCGTGGTGTAAAGCGATAGCGTCATGCAAAAACAGGGTCTCGAAGACTGAGCAGTTACCTAGTGGCCGAATGTGTTACTCACCTTCTAGATCCCTTCGAGGAATGAAGCATTCCGCTTTAGGCCTTGCTTCTCGTAGATGGCAGGCCAGGACTCACACACCCGAAGGATAATGACCGGTCGGCCTTTTGTCCCTTGCAATCACATCTGTGAGTTTCATATTTCCTTTCCTCCAGTTCCTGTCTCCGCTATCCTTCAATTAGTGCGTGAGTGCACTATTTTTTTGTGCCGTAGCACTTATACCGTCCATTCTCCGCATTTAACCGTTGCCTGTCTGTCGGTCGGTCGGTCGGTCGGTCGGTCGGTTGGTTTTTCTGAAACCTGTTTTGTGCAAGCTTCTCACCTGCCCACCGGGAGGTGTAGTGGGAAGGTTAGCAGCCTTTCCAACATGTCAGGCGGCAGCTCAGTTAATCGTGAGAGGCTGCTCGGAAAGAGCACCTAGGTCGCAACCAAAGCCATGCAACCCAGGTACCACCGATGGATACTAAAGCTCAAAAAGACGAGCACACGAAAGAAAGGTCATACACGGCAAGCGCTTACTAGCTATAACTTGAGTTTATACCAACATGCCCAACTTTTTGCCCTCCTCCACTGCCGATGGCAGCACATGCCATACTAAGGGCAGTAGCGCATCGCTTGATCGCCGAACCCCTGCGCCAGAAGTCGTAGGAAGGCTCCCAGGTATCTATGAGCGTAAAGACTGACCTGTTCCACATATATGGACATTAGGCCATTCTCGCTGCCATCCGTGAGCACTGGATCTGAACACCGGAACCGAAGTGAAAACCGAACTGTTAGTGCTCTTAATTCGTATTTGGCCTAACTACGTAAATCAACCGCCATTAAACGACGCGTTAAAGGCCCCGTTCATCAGAAAATCCGGTGTCGGTATTGTCGGCGTCGGCTTTGTGAGGGCACTTCACGGGCATGGCTCCGGCAGCCGGCACCAGTGAGCAACCTGGGAGGCAGGAGGGCCATCTAGGTCACGTGACAGTGCGGCGTCATCACAACCTGCCCACCGGATAGTGATCAAACTGCCACCGGGGCAGGTGGCAGTTAAATTAATGATTGGTCGCTCGGCAAGTGCAACCTGGGCCGCAGAAGGCCCACCACTGGGAGCACCTTCCATCGCAGGGTAGTGAAGTATCGCGTAACCGCTGCAGTACATCGCCAGGAAGGGAATGAGTACTCCCAGAGATCTATGTATGTAAAGTGTAGAATCACCTTATGCATAGGTAGGAATTAGCCCATTACGCTCTCGCGTCATAGCCATAAGGCGGAGCTAAAATGTTATCTCCAATTTATTGTTGCTCTTCTAGATTTCAAATAGGTTTCTTCAGGACACCGTAGTATCACTCACCAGTTTATTTATTTCGTTTTATTTTATCTCTCCTACTTGTTAAGGCTTAGGTTAGCCTGGGGTAATAATTAAAACTTTGTAGCTGTGTGAAAGTTCCTCTCTGTGTTTTCTATGTCGCAGCGGCGCCGCGGCTGTACGAGTTCATTTTTACTGGTCGGCACCCTGTACCGCTGGAAAATGCTACAACTCCATTTGTCTTTGCCAGCACTTTGCCATTTTTCAGCACTTTGTCTTTGCAAAGACTTTCTGAGTTGTTTGCTTCAGGGCAGAAGGTCAGCGCACATGAGCCAAATAGTTCGGAGCGAAAACATGGGCGGCCCACGTCAATACGTTGTTAACAATAAACAACATTTTTATTTCACTTCCGATCGAATGTCTTTATTAGCCTCATAATGAGTTTACCGAATGGAACAAGTGGAGGGAAAAAATGGGCTGCTAAGGCATGCACCTATAGATTGAGCTCTTTGCATGGAACGAGACTCCAGTGGAAGCCAAACTTGTCGACTGCGTTCTTTCAGCACCGTCTCTATCGTAGGAGAAGGGGGACTTTCGTCTGCTAGAGCCTTTTTCTATAAAAGTATTCTTACGGCGTTGGAGAAGAGACTGAGAATGGAACAACAATCTTTATGGCCTGCGTAGTATTGATGACATTTTGGCAATCGTGTATGCTGTATACGTCGGTTCTGTCAGCTGTGTCACCTCCATTGTGTCCTGGATGGGAATGCTCAGAAATGTGACGCCAATATCGCCAAGGTGGGCCTCATGCTTTTGCGCTGGCGTGCCCCCCTTTCGTTCTCAACGAGAACTCGAATGTTATGGTTGTTCGCCACATGGTGGGTAAAGTTCTCCAGTTGTTCAACTCATTCTTAACTGAACTATTCTCTAAACTTGAACAGACTGAACAGACACTTCAGGACAAGACGATAGGATGAAGGCTTAGAGTGTGAACACGCTTCTGAAAAGTAAATCGACGAGCTCAAACATGAATCATTTAATCAGGCTTCCAGCAGTGACTGAAGGCACACTCAGCTATGGTGTACCAATATATCTTCATGGACTCTTCCTCATAAAGGTGACACGAAGGTTCTATCACGGGGTCGTGATAATTGCTGATTGTTCATGACGAATTTAATTGCGGTTGTGCTTCGAGTTGCCACTAGAACACACAGTCCCTTCGATCCAGAGTTGGGCCAAGCGGACCAGAAGAGCGTTCGCATTTTCACGTCACAGTGAGATCAGACGCGCTCCCGGCTGCCAACAAACCGCGCGACAGCAGGCAACATTCCGAGGTGTGAGAAACAAGCGGGAGCACTTCACAACAAATGCAGGCTCGTAATTAATGTCACCTAAAGCATTTTGCAACCAACAGACGTAATTGCATAAAGGTGGCACGTCCGGCATCGTCCTTCTGATGATGACGGTGTTGCTTCAGTGCCCAAGACTGCGACGATGCCGATGCAGAAAATCGGCGCCGAATATTACCGCGATCCAAACTGCAAACCAGTGGCATCAACAGCAGCAAAAGGAGGAACGAACGAGTGTGGATCAGGGGTACACGGCAGCAGCAGAATCCCGTGCGCGAGGCGAAGTGCATATGCTGCGGTGTTTCGGATTCTGCGGTCAGCGGCGCTAAGGCTGAGGAGGAGCCGGCAAAGACTGACACGCCGCCGGGATGCGGACGGCAGGGTGGGCGCGGGATCGGCCGTGCGTCGTACACAGAAGCCCGAACTTCCGAAGAGACGAACGACGAGTGCGCGTGAGTCGGCCGGCACACTGCGATCGATGGTTGCCGCCGCTGACGCGAGGTGCCGCCGCGGTCTAGTATCAGAAAGAGAGAGGAGGACGTCGTTTGGCTCTGTCGTCACAAGTGACGTCACTTGAAGTGGGGCGCTGATCCACCACCGGGCATGGGGCGAGGCAACGAGGCATTTTTCAAGAATCTTGTGGGCCTTAGCCCGCCTGCCATACCGTGTCTTGCATAGTAGGACCACGCTACTCTCCTATAGGAGCTATAATAAAGCCTACGCCTCGCTTCATATCGAGGTCTCCACTCCATGGTAATGGAGTGAAAGCGCGCTGCTCAGTGCTTTTTTAATTCCGGCTTCGCCTGACCTTTTCAGAGCACTCTCTGGACGCCGTTCCGAGTGCCTGAAGTATTCGGCGGCTATTTGTTTCTGAATGCCTGTGCAAGCTATAATTTACGGCCAGCTTGTTGTAGACTTGCTCCAAATAGAACAGTTGTTCTTTTAAAGTCCGTACTAATTAAAATACTCGACGCTTCTTCGCAATGACAAACTTTTTTCCGACCAAAGGCGCAGTGGTTGAGCGCTCGGCTACTGAGCCGGAGTTCCCGTGTTCGAAACCGGCCTCGGCGGCCGCGATAGAGGCGAAACGCAAAAAGGCGCCCGTGCGCGATGTCAGTGTACGTTAAATATCCCCAGGTGGTCGAAACCATTCCGGATCTCATCACTGCGGCACCTCTTTCTTCTTTCACTCCCACCTTCCTCCCTTCTCTTACGGCGCGATTCGCGTGTCCACAAAGATGTGTGACAATTATTGCGCCATTTCCTTTCCTCAAAAAAAAACAACCAAAAGGTGCACTCTCGGCTGGCGATCGGCGGCCGAATGGCCAGTAGGAGGCGCTATTTTTATGCGAAGCATACTACTTTAGCTACCACTTCAGCCCTTCACTGTGGTTATGCGCCTCCAAATCACGTGATACATGACGTCACACCACGTGACACGATGACGTCACGACAGTGGAGAAACGGGGGCCCACCTCGCGCCGTCGCTGTGGTTGTGCGCCTCCAAATCACGTGATACATGACGTCACACCACGTGACACGATGACGTCACGACAGTGGAGAAACGGGGGCCACCTCGCGCCGTCGCTGTGGTTGTGCGCCTCCAAATCACGTGACAAGATGATGCCACACCACGTGACACGATGACGTCACGGCAGTGGAGAAACGGGGGCCCATCTCGCGCCGTCGCTGTGGTTGTGCGCCTCCAAATCACGTGATACATGACGTCACACCACGTGACACGATGACGTCACGACAGTGGAGAACCGGGGGCCCACCTCGCGCCGTCGCTGTGGTTGTGCGCCTCCATATACCAGAGGAAAAGGCAATGACGGTTTGCAGTGTGGATTTCAAACCATTTATTTTCCGGAGAGCCACCAGTGAGATGTGATCTTGAACTACCTAAATTAGGAGCCAGCCTTGACGAACGTATTTTCCGGCCGTGACCACTTCACCTTATATATATATATATTTTACAAATGAAAAAGGTCTGTTTCTAGCGAGATTCTACAACGCTTGCCATCGGTGATTGCCAGATTTGCGCTATTCGAGGTGTGCACAAAATTTTACGGAGATGTAGAGTTACCTCAGCAGGCGGTACCAGACACTAGTATTAGTGCCGTCGAAGAACACTAGTAATTACGGCTTCTTTCTGAACCGACCATGAAATAGTAACTACTGAGGTTAAGAAAAGTGTACAAGCGATCGTTTTTCCGTCAATCGTTACCCGCGCTGAAAAAGTATTTAAGCTAGCTTCATTAACTCCATTCATATCGGTGATCAAAAATCGTGTTCCTCGTCTCCCCCGTCAGCGCAGACGCGCCGAAGAGTAAGAAAATATAACACTGAAGGAAAAAGGTTGGGACTGCATCTCGCCGCAACTCATACCGCCGACTTCTATTCGGCGCGCCCAGTGACAGGCTCACCCAGATTGCCCATTCACGTCATCGGGGAGGGGTGGATGAAAAAGCTTGGCGAGTGGCCGCCCTAATTGGCTAGAAGCAGCCAATTTAAAAATTATTTGTGAATTATGTCATCCAAGCAGGACTTTAAAATTTGATTCAAACACTCACAAATACCATGCACCTGCACGTTCATGTTGCGTTATAATACAGTCATCAAAATCATTTCAAGGTTCCTTTAATTAAAGCCCGAGTGTATTTGCCTGTCAAGTTATCTCTGCTGAAAGAATATTTCCGCCAGGGCTCGTTCACGTTTTACGTCAGTAAAAATCGACGTCCACCAATAGCGCTCCAAAAATATTAGCAGGGCTGATACGCGTACTGCGGACCGTGACTGCTGCTTTATATGTGTACTTTGTTGTTTCGACCAGAACACAGTTTTTTGTGTTTTCCTTGTCTAGGCAGCCAGTTACGACTCAGTATGTACTGAAGGGAGTCGGAAATGGGGTCACTAGTTGCGGCCTCGGCATCTACCATCCTTGCCCAAAGAAAGCGCGCGTGAAATGCACGCCCGCTGTACACTTGACCAGCATTGTGATAAACCTTGTTCGCAGTAGAAAGAAGCGCTTGGAGAGCACGTGGGTTAAGTGCAGATCTTCGGCTACTTCGGCTTTATATACCTTGCCGTCTTCGCTACGATGCGCTCAACTGGGGTCGCCCGATCTAATGTTACTAGAGCTAGCTCTATTAACAATTTAGCGATGACATGGACAGCCGCATAGTTTTAAAAAGGCACGGCGCAACCACCGGCTCTGGCTTTACTTTCTATACCAATTTACGATACAAATTCATTTTGAAACCGGGAGTTATACCATCGGTATAACTCGCATAATCGGTATAACTTGTCAAAGGAAAATATCCGAGCAGTGCGAGTAGCCATACTGCCTGGCGTGCTTGAGCAAGCAGGTCTGTTCCTTCTATATTCGATTGCTTGGTTGAGCGGCTCTTATAAACGGACGGCTTTTGCTTTAAAAAGGAAAATAGAATAGAGATATTGCACTTTTTGGTGAAAGGGCCACAATGTGGTCACGTTGCGGAATACAGTCAAGTAGATTTCATCTTCCAAACGAGCTAGTTCGATCACCCCTTTTAGTTAAATAAATTCCCCGAAGGACCTCCCTACAGCTGCTTCGTTATGTTAACCTTACGATTTTTTCTTTTAAAGGTGCCCAAGAATATGCTCCTGTTGTGTGCTTGCACTTACACATGACGCCCCGTAAATTCTGGTACAAAACCTCGAAAGTTTGATGTAAGTTTAGAAAAACCAAGTAACAAACCTTGTAGTGTATCTGGCTTGGCTCCTATTGTCGAATCGGAACAAATAATTTCATTAAATGTTTTAATAGTAAGGAAGTTGTTTCACTGCCTTCACGCGGAACTCAATCATAGCCAGCTTTCGACGACATACAGCCAATCGCGTCCTATGTTGGCCGGAAGTAGGAAACATCGTGTAACTTAATGGGGATGTTTTAGATTTCTATTTTGTTGCTCAAGCAACACTACGCGAGTCGCGGAGCCATTTCGCGGAGCTGACGAAAGGCCAGACTGCGCATGCGCGAGGAGCAGTGACGTCACACGGCGCAGAGCTGCCGCGCGCACTCCATCGCCTCTCTCTCTCCTCATTGCTTTCGCAATCCTCCAGGTTTAACCAGAGCTATACCACTCTCAACTTTTTTTAGAAAACTATAGAGTCTCTTGTGATTCTGCGGGAACATGGTGGTTATGTCCTAATCTTTCTCCTGGCTATAAAATCTGGCCTATAAAATGCTTGCTACACTGGCATAAACTATTTCTGACGAGCATATAAATTATTGGGAGGTGCTGAAAATTTGAAATTCCTGCGTTGATTTTAGTGTTTAGCGTAACCGTTAAAACTACAAGCGTTTGTCCTGACTTTCGGGGCTTCTGTTAAGTAGTTTCACATTTATGGCTGTCGCTTCCCACCGAGTTTAAAGTTATAGACTACGTTGATTCTGCGTAAAACGCTACTGTTCAGGATTACGCTCTTTGCAAACTACTTGCTAAAACTCAAGCTTATCACGACTCATGAGCTTCATTATGTCTAAATGAAAATAAAGAACACTGTTATAAAGGAAGTGAAATGATAGACGCAGTACATTATATAGTAAACATGAAAGAAGCCAACAGCCACAGAAACCAAGGGGCACAGGGAATTTTTTTTTATTTTTTAATTGATTTATTTATTTTGTGGTGTTGATCAATTTAGAATATTACTGAATTCGGAGGTCGTGGGTTCGGATCCCACCGGCGGCAGTGGTTGTTTTTTCTTCTGCTTTTCTAATCAATTAGATTTAAGCGATAACATATTCAGTAATATTCTAAATTGATCAACACCACAAAATAAATAAATCAATTTAAAAAATAAAAAAAAAAATCCCCTGTGCCCCTTGGTTTCTGTGGCTGTTGGCTTCTTTCATGTTTATAACGAGCCCCTCATTCCCCTTCCCTTGTTTGCTTAATTGCTTAGCGAGGGCCTCGGTTCTGGCAGCCTTGACGCCATAGGAAGCATATGAGGGTTCTCACGCAGCTTCCACCCTCTCCGTTCGATGACGTTCTACGTCACACCTGCGGTAACTCAGGACGTTCTACGTCCGCCGCTTATGAACGTGGGTGGCGCTGATGAACACTCTCAAGGTTAGGTTACTTGTAAACATAAATACCCCCGAAAGCAGAAGATTTGACAGCCGTCGCCGTAGCTCAGAGGTAGAGCACCGGACGCGTAATTCGGAGGTCGTGGGTTCGGATCCCACCGGCGGCAGTGGTTGTTTTTTCTTCTGCTTTTCTAATCAATTAGATTTAAGCGATAACATATTCAGTAATATTCTAAATTGATCAACACCACAAAATAAATAAATCAATTTAAAAATAAAAAAAATCCCCTGTGCCCCTTGGTTTCTGTGGCTGTTGGCTTCTTTCATGTTTATAACGAGCCCCTCATTCCCCTTCCCTTGTTTGCTTAATTGCTTAGCGAGGGCCTCGGTTCTGGCAGCCTTGACGCCATAGGAAGCATATGAGGGTTCTCACGCAGCTTCCACCCTCTCCGTTCGATGACGTTCTACGTCACACCTGCGGTAACTCAGGACGTTCTACGTCCGCCGCTTATGAACGTGGGTGGCGCTGATGAACACTCTCAAGGTTAGGTTACTTGTAAACATAAATACCCCCGAAAGCAGAAGATTTGACAGCCGTCGCCGTAGCTCAGAGGTAGAGCACCGGACGCGTAATTCGGAGGTCGTGGGTTCGGATCCCACCGGCGGCAGTGGTTGTTTTTTCTTCTGCTTTTTTAATCAATTAGATTTAAGCGATAACATATTCAGTAATATTCTAAATTGATCAACACCACAAAATAAATAAATCAATTTAAAAAATAAAAAAAAATCCCCTGTGCCCCTTGGTTTCTGTGGCTGTTGGCTTCATTCATGTTTATAACGAGCCCCTCATTCCCCTTCCCTTGTTTGCTTAATTATATAGTAAAGAACGAAGAGCTGGCAAATACAGAAATTTTAGCGCATCTTGAGACTGATCTGACGGAACAAAGCCGGAAGGTCGACTTGGGTGACGTTGAGCCGAGGCCCGTCCTTTGCGAGCTGAGATATCGTTTTTTCCGCGTAGGCTCAGTCGCGACCAGAGGCCCTGTTTGCGTATACTAGAGACGTGCAATGGCGACGTGATGGATTGCTCACCAGCTACAGGATCCTGCTTGCGCCTCGCGCGAAGAATAGCTTCCTCCTGGATGCCTTGTTTCCTTATACTGCTCCCTTTCATTGTATCTCCCTGTCGCACGCGCTGTGTTCCTTTTATTTTTCGCGCGAAATCACGTCCGTCGTGTCAGCGCTGTGGGCGCGGTAACGCTGTACCCGTTCATAACGTCGACCGCAGCTTGGCGACGCGTCAGCCCGTGTCCTCTCTCCTGGCAGTCTTTCAAGCAGCACCAGAGCCTTCTGTCGCATTCTCCTTATCTCGTCTTATTTCCAGCAGCTGCTTTGCTGTCACATTTCTTCGCCAGTTCTTCGCAAGCGCTCCTGTTCTGGTGTGCCCGCGTCTCACTTCATCACCGGAGCAGACTCGCTCAGAGGCGTCTCGCATGTTTTTGCATGGCTCCTTAAGTTTTCGTTTTTTTTTTTCGTTTTGCGTCTACAACTGGGAAGGCGCGAAGTCTTACCAGCAGCGCTGTAATGCGTGGCTGTTGTTGTCTGAAAGGTATTCCTTGGTGTTCGATACACTGTCCTTCAACGCGCAGTCAGCATAGGTTTAGCACTCATATTTTCTCCAATAATCCAGATGTGTGGACACTTTTATTCAAAACAGTTTCAAGATGCATTCTTTTGTGTCCCTGTTTATGAAACAGTATATTATGTGCACTTGTATGATTTTTATGAGAACCTGACACAGCTGTGCCGTTTGTTTTTTTTTATTGACTCCATAATGGAAATTGATGGTACTCCATGCAGGCGTGACATCCTGTCCCGATTTTTTATCGTCTGCATAATGGTGCACACACACACACACATACACACACAGACGCACCCCCCCCACACACACACACGCACACGTGCACAAGCGCGCACATGCGTACACGCGCGCGCGCGTACACGCACACACGCAACGCACACACACACACACACACACACACACACACACACACACACACACACACACACACACACACACACACACACACACACACACACACACACACACACACACACACACACACACACACACACACACACACACACACACACACACACACACACACACACACACACACACACACACACACACAGCCGCTTCGTGTGGTACGATGTGCTTATGGTATGGTATGGTATGCTATGGTATGGTATGGTATGGTATGGTATGGTATGGTATGGTATGGTATGGTATGGTATGGTATGGTATGGTATGGTATGGTATGTACCCGTATGATATAGAAAACTGTAGATTTTGTGGTTTAATGTCCGAAGTGACATATATGGGCTGTGAGGAACGCCGTAGTTGAGGGCTCTTGGTTAATTCAGACCACCTATAGGTTTTTCAATGCGCGGTGACCTCACACACAGCCCACGGACGTATTTTGCGTTTCGCCTCCCTGAAAATGCGGCCGCTGCGGTTGGGTTTGGTCCCGGTTGCTCGGGCTCAACAGCCGAACGCCCTGACCGCTGAGCCACCGCGACGGGCGGTATGGCATGTTAAAATATTACCCGATGAGGTGTAGTATGCTATCTTATGATATGATAGGGAATGATGTATTGAGGTATAGTATGGTACGGCGAGGTAAGGTGCGGTGTAGTTTTGTATAGTATAGCACAATGTGATTTGTTAACGTGTGGTATGGTATAATATAATACAATCAGTTGTAGTATGGTATGGTAAGGTATAGTGTGGTCTCGCAGGTGATAAGTACAGTATAGCATGGTGTGGTGTGGTATACCACGCTATGAAATGATGCGATGAGAAGTAGTATGGTATGGTGAGGTTTGAATGGTAGGGCAAGGTATGGTATGGTATTTGTTTATGGGTGTGTTCAGATACCGAAGGTAAACGAAGCGCCAATATCACATTTAGCTTTCCATGAAATCCTTGTATGTATTGGTGAAATGTATTTACACAAGAAAATGGACCTTGGTTTTGCAAGAAACGCTTTAGTTTTTGAAAATATCGTATGTCATAAGAGGCTGAAAACGTCGCTTTTGCTATTTCCCAGAATCACAAGAGAGAGCCATAAGTTTCCGCTCTTTCTTGTCCTATTATAGTCCTGAAAAGTTCCCTTCTTGGCATGCATACGTTTTTGAACAATGTTTGCGATTTCCCTTCTGCCTATGAAAGCGAAAAAGATATTTACGCCCTGAAATCAACAGAAGAGTTTTCAACCTGCGAGTCAAGTTCGACTAACTTTAAAGAAAAATGACATTTCAGATATCGGGAAAATAATCAGGAACCTTTCGAAAGTTCAGGGTTCTTTTTTTCAAAATTTCAATGAAGTGCCAATAAATATTGTAAATATTTCATTACTAATGTTTGCCGAAATAGCATTAAGTGTAATATCGACGGTCTGCTTTTTTTTGATCATCAGTTTTTCGTACTTCGAGATTTTGCTGGCCAGAACTAGTCGCAAGAACACTTATCCCAGTAGTCATAATGACTTGAAGTATAAATTGAAAATGACAACCGGTCGCCGTTTGTTTTGTCTGTATTGAAACCAACCACGCGTTTCGTGCGGTCTACGCGAAGAACTGACGTTGATGGAATCACCAGGAGTCACACTAGTTCAAACAATGGCTGCCTACGTGAGGCAGAGCCTTTATTCGTCCAGGACTTGGGCTTCGCCTCATGCGAGTGTCTTCTCCTTCACTGTCTCCTTTTTTTTATCCGTCTCACGGGCTAATTTTAATTAACTGACGCGGTTTCTTTGGTGACGACGATCTCGACGGAGGACGGGGTGGGAAGGATGCAACAACACAAGCACACAAACACACACACGCCAGTGACCGACGCCTTGGCTGCGGCGGCCGCTGATCCGTCCAGACAGAGCGACGACACCGCACTCGCCGCAGTGGCGCGTCTCAGATCTCCACTCGTCAGCTGGCCACTCTGGCAGAGGCGTCGACCAGGGGGCCCACTTTGAATGGCGGTCGCCGGGAAGGGAGCGGTTTTTTAACTTTACCGCCGCTTCGTAAGACCGCTTTTCAGCGACGAAGGGGTTTTACCGGGAACAATAGCCCTGCATGGCGGATTTTTCTCTACCCGCCGAGGAAAAGCGACGGCGACGGTTGTGCCTCTCGGGTCATTCTTGCTACGTCTTGAACGTGTGCACTCTCTGCCAAGGCGAATTTCTGTGGTCGATCCGGGGCAGTAGAAACATGCTTCCAGAGAGAGGAGCGGGTAGCTGCGCCATCAGAATGGCGCAGATAAATTAACTGAGGTTCCGGCGTATCTGATGTACGCCACACCACTGACCACAACGCTGAACAGTGATGTGGACAGATGAATCCTCCATGCGCACAGAAACCTTAACAGGTGTGAGGAATAGTACTCGCTTCATTGGCGTCAGTACAGGGCCTGTGTTGTAACAAAACTCACGTGTGGATTTTCGTCAGAACAGTGCTTCATGTCGAAACCAAAAACGCCGTCTTGAAAAGGAAGCGTGGTGCTTTACGAGAGTACACGTCTGCGCGGTAGCTCAAAGCTGTGACCATCGAAGGCCCGCACAGCAATATGGGGGCAGCTGAGAGCGCTCAGGAAGCAGACTTTTGGACACGCATCAACCTCAGAAATTCACCATCTCTCTACGTGTTGGCTTCGGTGGGTCTATAACTCAATCAGCTGGGATATGGGGTCGTTTCTTCTCGCTCCTTCCTAATTGCACCTTGCTTCGTCGTCATCCGGATCGAGCAAACTGCGGCTCTACACACATTTGTCAGAGTTGGTTCAAACTACTTCTTTTAAAGGAAGTGCAGCTAAACACGTGTCGTCGCATAGTTTAGCAAAATCGGATGTCACGAAACCGAAAGTTGCCAAACCTTAACTGTAGCACATCACTGAACAGCTGCAACCTAGCAGGAATTTCACGTTGAGTAGTTCTCACGTGTTTCTGCACTGTACAGCCGTAAGAGTAGTTAGGTTGAACGACGTTCGCTTGCAAGTGCGACCGGCGGTATCTCTGAGGTCGCACAAATTATAGCTCCTGCCGACGTGGCTACTGCAAATAGAGACGCAGGTGGGTTCTTTGGCATGATCTCACCTGCTGCTGCCCGCGTCTATTGGTTACAAGATCGTCCATGTCCATGTGCTTTTCGTGCCTTTGAGGAGAGAATCCCAGACATGCTGCGGGCTCCGTCGCTTTCTCATAAAAAAGTGCTCTCTGTGACAAAATAGCGCATCTGAGTACGGTGCATACTTCTGAGGAGGCGAACGCAAATGCAGCTTGTGCTTGTGTTGGCGACTAGAATGCTTCAATGCATAAAAACTAAACATTTTTCTTTTAATACGGGCTCATAAATCTCTCTATTGAAAGGCGATGGCGAAAACGCAGTAAATAAAAAAAAAAACACTACGGCGGAAAGTTGAACGAATCCTTAGCAGCGCTTACAAAATGAAGGAAAGGTTAAAAAACGCGTACTTTAATATCTATCATGAAATTATCTTACTGTGGCCTGTATTCATTTGACAACAGTAACTTCTTCGGTGCCTGGAGTCCTTAACGTGCGTATACGTATATGATTCCGTTGGCCCTGCGTCAGTTCAACGCCAACGATTAAATGCGTCAATGGCGATGCTGTCAGATGGATGATGTCAACTTGCTCTCGACCAAACCGCACATGGTAAGTCTATGATACAGAAACAACGCCGTTGGCTTACGCCACTGAAGGAAACTCTCGGGATGTTTTGCATCCTTTCAGACGGGAGTGCACCTAACCACTAGCAAGAACTCGCAGGAGAAAGGCAATCATTCCATGAAGTATGCAGGATACGGATGACGTGCTGTCTTCCCAGCCGTGGTACGCATTGCCGCCGCGGCATTCCCTCTCCTCGACTCCACCCTCCTCTCGCAGAATGCGCAGGCAGAAAGTACAATGTGGCTTTGCTTTCCGTACATCTGCGTGTGGGTAAACACTAAAAAAAAAAAGAAAGGTAACTCAGTGCTTGACACCACCGCGCGTCATTGCACTGAACGCCGGTTTTTCTTTTTTTCTTTGTGTACATACGCGTTCTCGGAAAGTTTTATCTGCCTAATGACGTCTCTTCTAAAGAAAATCAAGGGTCATGAGCACGGGAGTTGGTTGCACGAGAAAGATAAATTACGTTCCGTTGAGAAAACTCTTCGTCCGCTTGTCGAATACTGACAGATGCCCGAAAGCACTGAGTGACTCCCTAGAGCGCTGCCTGTGTTCCTGTTCGGAGGGCAGATCGACAGCGGCACCGTGCATGACGATTAACTGAGCCACGAAAGCGACAGCGGCTGTTGCAGTCCGAAGATGCTTGGGCCTGCGAAGCTGCATCTGTTTGCTTCCCTTTTGTTTTTTCCACTGTTTCACGCTTGCACTGAGATCCCACGGAAATCTTATGCGATGAAATCCGCGAATAATTTACGAACAAAAATAATAATATAACAAAAGACCTACTACGACTCATTTGAACGGGTATACCACGTGGCGGAAAGAGTCCCATCCTAAATGCGCCGAGTAGGCTACAGGGAGCGCTCGCGCAGAGCACGGAGGGCATCGCGGTTGTCGGCTCTCCCCATCTTCAAAGGTCGCCACAGACAGCCCATCACCAAAGGCGCCGCCCTTTGGACCAGCGGTGGACGCAAAGCAAGAGTTCGCATCGTCGCTGGAGCCACAGCTTTTCGCGCGAGTACGTTCTCGTACACACTGCAGGGCGGGCCACCACACTGGAGCGGCGAGATCGGGGATCCGCTCGACACGATACTGTGGGCGATCTCCGCTGTGTGCCCCAAGGTCACCACCGCACATGCTTCTAGTGGCGAATCCGCACGATGCAATCCTTTCTGAGGGGTCGACCGCCACCGACGCTGGGAATCGGGAGGCCAGCGACGCCATTTTGGTCCGTGCACACTGTACGCAAGTCGGTTTGTCCGAGGGCAGGGCGGCTGTCGCGGCGCAAGTGCAGTCCGTCATCCGACTATCTGTGCACCACGAACAGGGAGAAGACCCGATGTAGGAGCAGCACAACCGACACCAGCAGCAGCGAAGAGAGCGACCGCTCGGCCAGGTTGCCCTGGCGACCGTGCTGCATGGCTGCCGGCTTCTCGCCTGCGAAGACCGGAGGAAAAAAAAGAAAAAGACTCCTTTGTCGAAAACCATTTTTTTTATTCTTCACACAGCAAAAAAGCCAGAGGAGAATGGCTATCCATAATGTGCGCAGACCGCGACCTGCATGACGTCCACCTCTGCGGTTACCGAGTAACTCGCGAGCGTACCAAAACATTCGATTGTAATGCCGCTCTACAACGCACTCAGAATTTTCCTATGCTCTTCCCGTCTACTCTCATCGCGCCGATGTGCCTTTGCACACGATTTCTCTCTCTTAACTCGCGACTTGCAGACAAGATTAAGGTCGACGCGCCAAATATCGACATCTTAGGCGTTTACATGAGCCTGGCAACATAGAGTTGAGTGGGCCTAAAATTCGTAGGGCTTTAATTCCCCAGTCAGACTCATGTAAACGTTAGCTGATCGAGTAAATGGCCATCGGGGCTTGTCAAGCTACGTGTAAACGCTGTGGAGTCAGAGAATCGGGTTTTCGGGAGGAAAGTTAAGAAATAAGTGTCACGTTGGCGCTGGTACCGTCGCACCACCGAGATTAGCAGCGACGTGCAGAAATCTTGGACGCCACCTTTGCACGCTGGCATTGCATTGCTCGGCGTCGCTGCAGTCGCGCCGGTCTTGGCACGCTAAGGTCGAGTTCATGTAAACGCGCTGTCGTTGATGCGGGGTGTCGATGCTCAGCCCGATTCCTGACTCGACCCGCTGCTGTCGGGTTCAGGTAAACGAAGGTATTGCTGCGTAATAAAACAGAGTGTTGAGCAGCAGTCGGGGAAGCAGGAGCGTTCTTACAGTGTCACTGATAAAGTTGCGCACCGTCTGTTTAATGGGCTACAAAGCTGCACCTTTATTAAGCCTTTGTCGCGTGCGCTTATCTAACGATTCGGGTCTCCTGTCTATTTCGCCCCGTGCGTGTGGTTTAGCACTGCGGTATTGCTATGACGCAAGACGCCACCTCAGGCGGCTTTGTTCAGTGCTATCACACCTTCGAAGACTAACTCCAGAATCACACCGTTGGAGCCTCCGCACCGCTGCTCCCTGATCCCCAAGCTTCCCGACACCCTTGGAAGCAAGAAGCGTATGAGTGTCAAAACAAAAGAACAAATCACAGAAACGCGTTGACCTGTTCGCATTTTACAAAACCAATATTTTTTCGTTGTGCTTGTTAGCTAAAGAGCGGTAAGTATGTTATCGAGACTTACCGTTGAGCACGTGCACCGTGATGTTTGCTGGATCCGCGTAGGATGGTATGCATGAGTAATTGCCCGAGTCTCGAGTGGCCGCATCCAGAACCTGGGCGCCAAAAGAATAAGCATCAGTGCATGCTCGCATGCTTTCATGCATCTAATGCGGCAATTCGTGTGCCCCTAGATACCGTGAAACGGAGTTGTAATTTGATTTGAGCTAAGTTTTGGTTGCCACCTCTGACGGTCGGTTGAAACTGTCGAATCTACGGAATATTCTAAACTCTTCTCGGATGCTATGGGTGACAAGATCAAGGAAAGCGAACAAAAGGACTAGAGGAGGAGAGGAGAGATGCATGTGTGAACATTAAGCAGCACAGTCGAAAGTGCAAGGTCTGCTAGCTTTAAACACCGCGGTACCACTCAAATTGGTTCTGAATGGCAGGTGTTTCAGCAGACGAGCACCGAACACGAGCTGGACACCAGCGCCAGCCTTCCAAAGAGTAAGCATTCGTGATACGCAGCTAATCTTCATTCCCGGTTTGATACGCCGGGTATTATTTACCCCGTACACTGCGTGCAGCCTTGTAGAAAGGCGGACAACTTTTGCTGGCAGGTAGTGTTCTGCCCGCGAGCTTATGCTGTCGGGCATGGAGCCAGTCTTGGTACGGCTGTTCTCTATAACTTGGAAAAGCTAAGGACGAACGCGTTCACCCTCTCCCACGTGATTCCGGCGTACCTGCAGTCTGGACACGGTGGTGGCGGGCCCCCGCTCTGTGACGACGCGGATGCCCTCGCGGCGGCTTGAGTCGTAGTTGATCATCCGGTCGTCGTGGTACCAGAAGACGTACACAGGTGGCGCCCGCGTGTCCGTTACCACGCACGTCAGGTTGATGGTGTTGCCGCTCTGGATGTAGAGGTTGCTGCCTTCCGGAATGCGCGCCTTGGCCACTGGTGTTGGGGAACAAACAGAAAAAAACAAAACGTTTATGGAAAGACCCCCTTTTTGTGCGTTCATCCAGTAAGCGAAAATTAAGCAAGTTGAAAAAGAGCTGCTTTGATTAGTCACCGAAAGTAAATTAAGAAAGGGTGGGTGTGTACTGAGCCAAGTGAACCAGGAACCTTCCGTTTTGTCTCCTGCACGTGTGTTGTTTACCTTTGCCGATTTTATTCCTCGCTGCAGCGGGCACATCTCTTTGCACTTATCTGCAGGAGTTCGACTTGTTGATGTACAGTGGGGAAGCACCTCCCGGCTCTCAGGCCGTACACATGTGCACTCAAAACTGGCCCTGCAAGTGATTAGTTTATTACCTTGACTTTATAACCGCGCGCTGGCATCATCTTTATTGCATCTTGACCAGCTCCCTTTGTCCTACCTGAAAGCTGCTAAGAAAGACCAAGCCGTTGAACTCAATTCTCATAAGTTATTAAAAAAGTAGTTTTCTCCCTCTCAAAAGCTTGGGATATCACCACCGCTATTTTACGGCTGTTTCTTATTGACGCGAGTATCTGGACACTATGTGTGGGATACCGAAGAGACGAAGATCGGAGATGCCATCTCCCCGCGCAGAGCTCCAGTGTTCCGCGTTGCCCAGACTGCGAATCGGTCGCTCTAGTGTTCAACTAGAAACCAAAGGTTGTAGCGTGGAGCGAAGCGAAAGCGAGGCATCCTTCGAGAAGGCCGGAGGTGCACGGGTCTTGATTCCGAGGATTTCTTGCTTTGGTTTATTCAACGCAGCTCCCACATGCAGGCAACGCGAATGGCATCCGACAAACGAGGACTACATGCCCGTATGCATGCGGTGTCAGCTGTCGAAAAACACATGCTACTTCACTTCTACATTGCTTGAAACTGATTCCTTCGCTCGCTAGCCTGTGTGTTGCTGCGCTTCTGTGATTTCAGAAAGTGTGAGTGCGGAATGCCGTCCCTCGAGTAAGTGACGCTACAGGCTTCCTTCCTGCCCCCCTCGTTTCCAGGAGCTGAACGTAGAAAAAAAAAAAACGCTTTCTCAGAGTGTTGTAAATTGTGCCCTGCACAGCATACCTGACTGGCTACTTTGGTCATGTCTCTTGTCAGGCAGCACTAAATGTACACATCTGCCGAAGGCATGCGCTGGGGAGATCGTATCGCGTCCTTTCGTATCATCCCGCATGCCAGCGCCAGGGCCGGGAAGTGTCGCTTGCGTACTAGTGCAGCGATAAGTTGCAGAGGCTGTGCCAGTGTGACAGGACATCAAACACTGGGCTGTTCCAGCAGGCGCCGGGACTCCTCACGCGAAATCGATAATCAAACGAGATATGTGGCCAGTCTAGGCGAGAGGTCGATATTTTACTGAGGCCAAGAATTATTCTTCCCAGTCCCCCATTGACGGTGCACTGAAGTCTGAGAAGAAATGAAATGAAAACTCCAAAAGAAAGGAAAGCGCCTCATTTGGTAGAAAAGGCGGGAAGGCGCGACGCAAAAAGAGTAGAGCACAACAGTCAGAAGCGTGTGTTTTTTGCTGAAAAATGAGACTGCAATTTCTGGGTAGCAATATCCTGTTACCAGTGCTACCCAGGGTTATCCGGGACTTTCGCGTTCGAGTCGGCTAACACGATGATGAGAAACAAACGGCCGGGAAAGGAAGTTCCTTCTGTGCTTTTGGAGTTCGACGCTATCAGGAAAGCGTGGACACGTGATAAACTGCTCCTAACGACCGCTTAAATACCTGGTGCAGCGGATGGAGGGAGATAAGGGTATACGTGCTTCGTTTGAATAATTTTCATTTTGTTCTTTTTGCGCCGGAAAGTGTCGTGAAAGGCACTCAACAAAACACGCAAGAAAGCAGGATGAGCCGCCTTCTCGGTCAGAGCGAGATTTATGGTGCATAGGAAAGGCACAATGGCATCTGAACATAGTTTAGGCGGAGAATAAAAAAAAAGTAAGGGGGGAGGAGGGGGGGGGTGTCATTAGAAACGCATAAAGGTTTCAACTCTGGTATCGACAAACAGTATGCTTTCAACTGAGCGCACGCTATAAACTCTGTGTTACCCTCTCACATTGCGTAAGCGGGAACTCTCGGTTCCATTTGGAACGGCAGAAGAAAAGAAAAACAGCGAGGGACTTAAGGAAAATAACAAAAGTAAGAACCGTCAGTCTTTCACTGTTCCTCGTTTCATGCTCAATAGCCTCCCCTTCTTTCACGCCTCACTTCACAATGCGCGATGAATGCGCAGGAATAAAAGCCACGCGAACAGACAAATAGCAGACACGCAAACAGAAACACGCCAGCTGAGCGAACAAATGGCAAGTTCAGAAAGCGTAGTTCCATTGCCGTAAATCTAATTTGCTCCTTCTTGCCTTACTCCGTCTCACTCGCCTTAGCGCATAGTGAAGTCTCTAGTTTCTTGTTGCTTGCCTTCTATCAAGCGCGCCGAAAGATAAGGGAAAGAACTAAAAGAAAACCTGAGTATTAATCAAACAGAAAAAGGAAAGTCACAGACAAAGAGAATTTGATTCTACGAGGATGCCTGGAAGCTAGAATCATTTCAACTAGGCGCAACAAAGGCCATTTAAGATTTTCAAGAGCCCCTTATTTTTGCGAACTGTTCTTTCTTCTCTTTGCGTTCAAACTCCATATACCTCGCTCGCTCACTGATTGGCGTTCTTTGTCTTTCTTTCTTTTTAGCAGGTTACGGGCCAACGCGCTCCAAAGTCGCTTCAGCAATGCCCAATTGAGGTTCCTGTTGGACGGACGGTGCAGGTCTCAGGTAAAGCCTTCTTCAAAAATAGTCAGGCCACCGGGTTTTGTTCTACGCCGCGTGGTGTGGATCTCTTTGCTACGCCAGTGCATTGAGTCTTTCGAGTTTTTGAGAAGACCTCTGGAAATCGCCACTCTTGACCTAAGCTTGAGTGGCAGAACCGCAACACTGCTCCACTACACAAGGCTGCAATAAGCACGGGTCAGTATTACGGCAAAGATATCCCTTGCCGTCATTCCTCACATGGCTTTTAAGCAGCAAAGCCAGGAATGGTCTTTCTATATTGATACGAATAGTAGGCGTTCCGCAGAGACATTATATATGGCGCGCGCAGCGAGACCGTGAGACATGGGAATACTAAATGCATGCAACTAAATTTGGTGCTGTGCATAACCTTCCATTAGACATTTAAACGCCGAAAAGTGCATAACTTCGATCGATGCGCAGATTCCGATTGCTGTCAGGTGCTGCACTAGGTTGGCCATAAAAGAAGCCACATTTAAACTTGGTAGAGTTGCTTTCATTCCGCCCACCGGCCCCGAATTTCAAAAGTAAAATCCCAAAGCCTCGGCTAACTTAAAAACCTTCAAGCATTTCTAAAAGAATTATATATGGCTTAATGGCACGGACAGAGACACTTTATTTTTCATTCTGTTTTATGGTCCCCCAATACTTACTGTTATTGAGGCTTACTCGTTACACATTTGTGCCACTGTTTGTAGTAGGCCCCCTACTCTACATCCTGGAGCCACCTAAGCCCTCTCCACCTAATGCTTCTGTTGTAATATCACCATGAGCAGAAAGTAATATTGATTTTACAACATGAAGGTCTACAAAAACAGCCATAATTTCTCATACTTTTAAGCCTGAAGCACCGTGTCACACAGAGGCATGAATATAGGGCAGTATCGCCTTGTCTGCAAACCACGTTATTGCTAAAAGCATGAGAACTATTTAAACAAATGTGAATGCGTTGGCGCTAGCTGTACCGAAAGCCTCAGTTATTCTTTCTCTATATTGTGCAGTAGGCAGAAATAATGGGCAGTGTCTGTTTGTCATCCCTTTTGATGAAAGAAGCTCGCACCGAGTTCACCTCCTCGGAAAATACAGAGGAGGAAGAATTGAGAATACTTCGCCACTTGCGTGTCTCTCAGAATAACTTTGACTTGAAAGAAGCCCACGTACAGCGGTCATTCAGAGCGCGAGGCTAGCTGGAGGCCATGGACGCCTACTCACGTTCATTAAAAGCTTTCTCGCCTACCAAAGCAGCAGGCGACCACACCGGCCCTCCACAATATCGGCGTACCGCAGGATTAGGTTATTTCGCCCACATTATTCAATAATGTAATATGGCTAGACTTCTACCGCTCCTTGCTGCCAATCCGTGATTGAAGTATCCCTTTGTGCGCAGACGACATCTCCATATGAGCAACGACAAGTTCTGCGGGTGAAGAAGGATATACTCGCCAATTTGGCCTAGATACGATCAAAGATTCCTTAAGCACGAAGGGCACGTCGGCATCCTAATGGCCCACACAGGCAGGTGGACGCAGTTCGGAGACTAATCCAAGCTTCATGGCAGTCCGCACCGACAGAATCTGCGCTCGACACGACCACCGTGACAACTGTGGGGCCACATGGCAGCACAGCTCGAGCAATGCGCACTTGAAGGCTTTTAATAAAGGACGTGTTTCTGTTAATCAGTCGCACTCCAGATCAGCAACTAATGTCCATTTGGCACCATGACTAAGGCCTTCAAGAAACAGAGGTTAAAAACGGATCATCTCTGCGCGTTCAAAAACGGATCATCTCTGCGTCACTAGTGGCATCACAAAAAAGGCGTGAGTCAGCCCATACTTACCAACCACGGAAAGCGAGATGTTGAGACTCATCTTGGGCTCGGTGGAGACCTGGCATTCGTAGACACCGGCGTCCCACTTCTGCGTGTAGCGTATCTCCAGCGTCCAGTCCTCGGAGCCTTCCAGGTGGATCGAGTGGAACCGCTGGTCCGAGGTGTACGTATATGTGCCCACAGTCAGGATGTGCAGGTCACGCTGGCGGACCCACGACACCTGCGCAACAACGAATACGGGGAGCGGCATTATTCAGGCTGTACTGCTGTCGTTATCAGTTACCAGTCACTAAGGCAGTGAAACATATATCATAGAGGGTGACTAATCATGACTTGACTTTTTACCCCTTACATCATAAACCCTGAAAGACTTTAAATGGTCAACGCAAGTACATCCTACTTATTTGCTGGTATAAAGCGACGTTCCCAAGTCCATGAAGGTACAAATCACTGAGGTGAAGTCGGATACGTAGATTTTTAACAATATTAGTATTTTTGGTAAATCAGCGTAAAACAAAGGTTGATTTGCATAAAAACAAAGTAAATGGTTATGAGTGAACAGTGCATAACTGAATGCAAAATGCAGTAATATGTGATGAAACACGAGTCTGGTATTGAAGCTAAGTGTCTGTCCTTGCTGGCCGCGTTCTTATCACGCCGCAAGAATAAATGCCAGTCTCCGCCCTACGCGCATCTAACAAACTTACAACCCTTATAGTCACTCCTTAAGTTTAATAGGGCTTTCAAATGACGTATTGATCTCAGGTTTCTATACATTTGGGTCTCTATGCATATAATGCTATTCTTGCAGATTAAGGCATTGTTAAAAGCATGAACGCGGATACCACCAAAAAAAAAAAAGAAGTTATGTGCAATCATGGCCATAAAACGAGGCAATAAGGAGCTCTCTCGTGAGAACACTCGTCACAAACCGCTTAGGCAGTGTTCACCAGTGTCAGTTGAAGCATCGGTCTGTACTCCCTGACCAAAAACAACTCTTCTTCTTTACTGTGGTTGAGGCAGCTTGAGTGCAAAGTCTGTCGCAAAAGAGGGCTAAATAGTCAATCGGCCATTAATCTAAATCATTGTAGAAAATTTCTTTAATCAGTGCGAAAACGTAGAGAACTGCATGGAACGCAGCCAAATGACTCGAGATTTGTGTGTCGGACTCAGTATTGCGTAATATTATGAAAACAATGAACCAGGTAGTTTTTTGATGGGTTAAACGAAAAGCGTATCTTTTTCTTTTTTCGTCGATACACATAGGTCCATGAAAACCAGTTGTTGTTTCACAGATGAGCATATCTAGAGTGCGTATAAAAGCTAGCGAGGCGAAAAGTAAAATGGAAAGCAGCAGTACTATGAAGGAGAAAATAAACTTTGCAAGCCGCGTATGCTCTATAAACATAAGGTGAAGTAATTACTCCACCCAAGCCTAGTTCGTGCTATAGCATTCTGATCTTTTCTTTCTTTTTTGTGTGGTCTGTGTTGCAGAGGCTAGCATGCGGTTTACTGAACTGAACAGGCTGACTGCGCATAAGCGTTTTATTTCTTATGCCTCAGTGTGGACATTACACACTGTAAGGTTTACATCTTTGAGGGTAGAAACTCAATAAATTAAAATACAAAAATAAGTTCGAGAAAGAATGCCTTCGACTTGTGTTCTCAGGACAACAAGGACGATGTTCTTGGTTGTGTTTGCTCGTACTGTACGTGGAAAAAAGAGCAGGGCAAATTAACGGCCAGTCAAGTTCGCAGGGTAAACATATGGTCGCGGGAGAGTTTTCGGAGCTTATTCAGCATCGTCTGCTCCCGTAACCCTTCGAGTTTCAGCAGCATCGCCAACAATATCGAGACTCGATCAGTCAACCCAAGCAACCAGCAAGCTTTTCTAACTGCTGCGCTCTTGTCAATATGGACAAGGGCAAATAGCGTACCCGACAAACACGCGCTGCCTAGTGATTGCCTTGAAGAGCCCCGCTTCCATGATCAAGCTTCCATGCTTCACTGCGATCCATTCTTTTCTCCTATTTCCGTGCAACACCAATCTTAGTTGCGTAAAGTACAGTAGATGTACAGGCTAAGAAATGTTCAACATTGCTTCCACGACAATTTTTTTTTAGTAGTGTGCCGCTCTCGGCTTTCCGAAAACTCGCACATATTACCATTTTTAGCATGAATGTAGTTGGATTAGCTTCCATCAGACTCTTGTTCCAGCCGCCTAAACTATGTACTCCACTCTCAGGCGTACTATGATATGACACCGTTGTACATGGTGGCTGCGATGCACGGAACTGTCGAGGCGGGTCGAACGAGCAGGCACACTGCGCAGGGCGACGCAGTGCCGAGCACGACACGTTACGCTGAGGCAAGCGAAAGCTCACCGCGCTGATTTCCCTGCTTCTATACACATCTTGGGGCCACGCACGTCAACGTATGCAGCTCTAAACGAGCGTGTAGGGGCGGCATAACAGCGTGACGAGCGCCAGATATCCAACTCTGCCGTATCCCCTCCCCTTCTTCCCAGCCTGGAGGTGCAAAGCGGTCGTGACGGACCGCTCAGCTTGTAAACGTTGCGGCCGCGGCGGCGGCCAGTTTTCGCTGGGTCGGCATAAAGAGAGCAGCGTGTGTGACAGCGTTGGCGCGGGCAGGCACTCATTAGGACTCGTTTCATACGCCGGGCCGCTTCAGCCTCCGGCGACAGCGTCGCCGGAAGGTGGGAGACGGTGGGAGCGCCCGAAATCTGCCAGAATCTGCCCGCGACGCAGTTCCGCTCGTGTGTATACACCGCAACGCTGCGCTTTCCGTGTCGCTTGCGGGGAGCATTTACGTCCGCTATGCTCGGGCGCCGTGCGTGCGGTCCCCCGTATGTGCAAAGCCGCAGCAGTCGTTATGCAGCGTTGACGGTATGCGCCGCTTGAGCGATGACTGTCATGGCCGCCTAGTTTGTTCCACGCGTGGGGACCAAAACAGGGGGACGGCGGAGAGGAACTTCGGATGGAAAGTTTTAACTCCCCATGTAAGCTTCCTCACTCCGCGTTCCTTTCTGCGTCCCCGTCGTTAGCGCATATTCGCGCTGCTCAGCATGCGCTTTAAAGGACCCGACTACTGTCAGGGCGCACCGCGCCTCTTCATTTCTGACGTTGGTCAGCCTTAGCCCGTATCCACACGGGTAGCACTGCTTGGCCTTATACATTCTTGCTTCGGAGCCGTGCAGTGAAGAACATCTATATTCTAAAGTGACTTCCGGTTAACACCGCAATTTTCTCTATTTTCGTTCAATTTTTCCTCGCTTTTCGCAGAGATTGCAATTTTCTCAGGACAGTGAATATCTGCGAGGTGATAACTATATTTTTTTTGGAGTCAGGCACCTAACTACCTGCAAAAAAACGTACATCATTCGGAACACTGAACCCAGTTTATACTAAAAAAAATGCCCGAATCTAAGCGTCTATGCACGTACTCATCGCCTTTGGTTTAGCCAGGTAAAATGCACTTCAATGCAGCGAGGTTAGACGGAGCACCGTCTCAGTACTTTGCATTACACCCAGAAGAGGGGTCTATCACACGGATCTGCTGAGAAGAGATTATTTGGGCCTTGGAGCATACAAGGGACAGCCGTCCTTTTCAAGGCACTGAAGTATTATGAATGGTTGTCTTTCGGTGTGCCGTGGTCTCCCGGATACGGTGATGACTGAGGCTTATATTTTAACTATGTGGCTATAAAATTCGTGTATAAATTTTGAAAAAAAAGTCGAGAAGCAAGATCTATAAGCTAGTACCCAGATGTGTAAGACAGTGTTTAATATTCTGCATTGGATGCGAGTTTTGGATACGTCTATAGCTCTCTGTAAACCACGCTTGCTTCAACGGTACAAAGTAGTGTGCAGTCACTCTGTTGAAACAGCAGCACAAATGGCTAACCAGAGAGTTTTTCTCTCTTTCTTTTAGGTGAAACGTCGACCTGGGGCAGTCTTTACGTGACGAACGATGTCCCACAAGAAAGATGAGAAAGAGAGTCAATGCAGCCGAGTTTGAGGACGCAGGTCAGTGTGGTGCTCCACTTAATAATTAACGTGTACGGGTGAGTGAACAGCTCATGCATGCAGAATGAATACTTTCCGCTGTATTTCGCTCTGTGATATGGCCCCGATGCACCATATTTTTTTTTCTGAACAAATTGCGTAAAGCGCGCAATCTTTGAAAGATCGGAACCCGGGGCCATGGTTTCCCCGTGCCACATTACCATAGCACAACTTGGAAGCAGATACACAGTCGTGACGATGTATTCCTTTCACTTTGGAAGGTAGTATGACTGATACAGCGTTTCTGGGAGTTAACACGTTAAATAAAGTTATAACTATTTATACCAGCTGATAAAAAGTCACCTATCTATTTTTGATGCACTCCTTGTTCTGATTTTTTTCTTCTTTCATATACCTCTCACTACTTTCGAGCAGTTTACAAACCGCTCACTCGAAAGTCAAAGGTTGTGGAAGCAAATCCTGTCATTGTTTTCCTTCTCACGTAAAAAACCCATAGGAAAAATCCAAAGTCAGTGATTCACACACATGAACCTTTCCGAGAACCGCGCCTACAAAGCCCTGCGCTCGTTGACCGCTGCCCCAGCGGGCACGGTTGTCTCTGGCCAGATCTCTGTCACGTCCGTCATGCGCGGCTGATATCACAGAAGGTGCGTCGCCTAGAGCGCGCGAGGCGCATTCGACCCGTTTGTCATCGCAGTGTAGGTTTAATCATAGTATACATCGTGGACAACCCGCCCTAAGCTCAACGGTCAGCGTCCACTCGTCTAGCATATCCAGAGGTGTTATTAATTACAGCAGGCGAGCTGCCGCCTGTTATCAGTGTCACGACAATTTTCCCACGGTAATTCAGAGCACAGACGCGGACAAATGAAGCAGGAATGAGACACCAAATCCACCCCGTGATTTTGGTGCGGCAGTCTCTGTCTGTCCTGCACACTTCTCGGCTCATACAAGGTAGGCGCTTCGGAGAGGGAAGCTCACAATCGCCAATTCGCACGGAGATGGAGTGAGACCCGCTGCTATTGAAAACGTGCTATTGAAAACGCTGCTATTGAATACACGAAACATGAGCCGGGCAAAACAAAAACTTAGCTGGAAAAAAACGAAATATTTTGGTATATTGACTATAAATAAATACTTATGAGTCCTAGTGTGGGTTGCAGAGGTTTCCTTAGTGAGAAAATAGTATCATTACTTAACCACGATCAGCAAGTTCGTACTCACGTGTATACTTAGCTGGTGTTTCGCTTTTCCGCAGTTGCGCATTCTAAAGGTTTCGGTCTGGTTTCAAGCGGATTCGTAGTGCAGAGAGGAGCCGAAGAGCGCAGCATCTAGAGCCCGCTCAGCTACGGAAACGGCGGAATGCTCCAAGTAAACAAGGTAGCTGCATAAGGCTACATAATATATATTCCGTTTGGCTTTAAGTAACGTAAGTTCACATGATTTTTTGAGGAGCGGTGAGAGCCTCGTGCATTGTCTTCAATGTATGCACACTGACTCTACCACGCGCACACAAAGCGAGAACCTGTTTTTGAGGTTACGTCGCATGTCCCAGTTGCTGTGCTGCCTCTGCGCAAGACGCAGGGCATCGCTTAACCAAGACAGGGAAGAAAAGCTATGAAATATGTAATTGCATGCATAATGTGACACATATCGATGAAGACCAGCCTCTAAATCTAGCGGGCCATCAGTCAGAGCAATGAAGTCAATAGCGCCACGGCAGCCACAAGGAACATCATACCGTCACGCAATATACGCAACACCTCGGAGTAGTACTTCAAGGTGGGCGGTGAACTGTAGTCAGCTTCGCCGAACTGGGCGCCTTGTCAACACCGCATTCCTTCCAAGAGCGCAAACCAACAGAGCTAGGCTCATCAGCGTTCAATGGAGCTTAAAATAAAGTAACCGTATCTCAACGACGCTTGTTGCCTCCGGGGTAGCCCGTCGACAACGCAGAAAAAAACCGAAGGATGGCTTTCTTCAAAGTATTCTATTGAAGCTAAACAGAGAGAGACGGAGGCGAGATTTTGATATCTTGTTGCAACGTGCACACCGGTGTTGTACAAGCAAAAATTAGTTATGGGGAAAAGTGCAGCACAAACCTTACGTTTTATAAACCAAGCCGCTCTATCCCTTTAAAGTTTAGATGTACTTGGCGCATGGAATTTAACCGCAGCGCTTAGCACTCCTAAAGCGGCAGACCCACAGTAATTACACCGCAGAGCGAGCGTTGTGCGCGGCATGCCCGGGATAAGACGCCCTACAACATGCACGCATATCCCTTCGTAGTCCCTCCTCGGCAGAACGCTCAAAAAGGAGCTTCAAACTTCGCGGTTGCGGCGTCGTCGAGTGACCTTACCCTGTAGCTCACTTTCTGTATAACGAAAGAGTGTTACCTACGCGAGCGACCTCCGACGCCTCCTCCACAAAGCGTAAGCGGTGAGGCGAGGCTTTCAGGTGGCCCGATTCGCTGGTGCCCAAAAGCTATGCTCTCCGCCCACCCCCTACCTCTCGTGCCTTTCACTTGGACACTTGGGCAGAGCAGAGTCTCCGGATAATTGACGAGCCTCCCCATCATCTCCCGAAAGGGAAGAGGAGGGAGAGAGGTGCTTTAAGGCATGCTGAAACGTTTTTCTCCCTCTTCCTCCTCTCACTGCAGCCGCCGCAGGAGAACCGGGGGATCATTTCTGACGACCAGAGGCGCCCGCCAGCAGCCAATCGCGTAATGGAGCCCGAATGGTTTTGGGACCAAGGCTACCGAAATTCGCCCGCCGCCCATCACCTCCTTGGCACTTAGGTAACTCGTTAGTCCGCCGGTAAACAGTTAAGCAAGTTTGCAAGCAGGTCAACAAAGGACGCTCAGGCGACGCCTGACTGCAAAGCCTCTTCACGCGCGCCTCTCAAGTCTTGCGTGGGGTGCGTGGGTCCTTATCTGGACCCTGCACCACGCAGTCGTCACCTCGATCGTTTATCATAAATTAACGCGGCTTTCCAGGGTGTGCGGACATAGAGAAGGCGATTGTCTCGCTTCTCGCCTAAGCTTGCGCGGCTATGTTTGCTTTCTTCAGTTTGTTCTCATGAATTGTGTTCACTAGGAGCGTGAAACCTGAAATATTGCTTTCTCCTTATCCTTGCAAACACTATATCTACGAAGCGCCTCTTAAAGAATCCAAGGAAGAAAATTAAGCAACGGGTTTTCATGCGATTAACTGTGAAGGTAGGGATGCACGTTGGTAGGCAGATTAATGACGAGACCCCAATTCCTTTTTTTATGGCTTAATAAGTGCTCCCTCTCCCCACGGTAAAACTTGCGAAGCAACTAGTCAGACTATGGATTTACTGAATACACCAAATAAGCAAATCTATAGACATATGCAAAACAAACATGCACTTCGTACCGACCCCGAAGAAAACGAGCCCAGAGCAAACTGCAGATTTGTTCATTGAGTAAGTTAAGAAACTCCTCAAGAAAAGTGGAGGCTTTGATCTAAAAACTGAACTATGACTGCTAGCTTTAATTCTTAAGTGGTTTAAGGAACATTCAGTTATTGGCGTTTGATGTACGTTATCCCTTTATCGAAAGGAATACATGCGTCTACTTCGATCAAACTATTAGGCCTCAAGCTTTTGAGTAGTTACACTGCGCGCAAGGTAAACGTTAGCATTAAGTATATAAATGAGTACGCTTTGTACCGAATCTTTTGTTCTTGTTTTTGCCATGGCGAAGGAAACAAAAGCTAGTCTAGCTGACAAAAGTCCCATGCGGATAATGACGCTTTCAACTGGGATCAATAACGCAACAATGGGCCTAGCAGACTCCCTCAAGGCAGGAGCGTGGGCTGGGTCTAACAAGTTGAGAACTTTCAGCTTCACTTCGTCCTCCCAATACAATCGCATCAGAGAGGCCGAACGCATAAAGAGAAACAAAGGACGAAAACCGGATAAAGATGATCGCCGAGGAACGGCAGAAATATTTCATCCTGCAAACGAGCATCGAGGCCACGGTTGCGCAAGAGCAACAGAGCACAGAAGATCGCTACACATCTCTCGAACTGCGTCTTCCTCAGGCTGAGTTGCTGCCGTCGTGGAGGAGTGCTTCCCGGGGCGTCCCGCGTTCCTGCGCCGATCGTCTCAACTCTCGATTTCGCTGCCGCCGCTTCTATTCGTTTGCGTTTGCTTTGTCCCCCCCCCCCCCCCAACTTCCGCTGCCTGTCTCCCCCCTCGCCGTCCAACTTCGATCTTCGAGCACTGTACTCCGCGGGCTTATCTGTGCAGGCGGCTCTTTCCCACCCGTGGCTTTTGCTTCCTTTTGTTTTTGGTGATCACTGCAGGCGCCTTCTGCTCCGGCTCATCGCCATCTCCCCTGGGAAATAAGTGTGACTACGGAGCGGAAGTACTTCGAAAGTGACAGTCCAAACCTGCAAGGACGGTTCTAGCACCGCGACTGAAAAACTACTGGCACTTACGTCTCATCTGCAGCTAGTTTCTTTTTATCCAGTCTGGAAGACACCCTGGTTGCATACACATGTCTAGCAGAAGTGTGACTAATGACACAAATTAAATAGGGCAGTAGATTGAGCAAACGACTAGGTGTCACGATAAATGTCGTCTCATGTTGCTACGCTTGCCAGGAAGCCTTGCTTTTGTTTTAAATTTATTTATTCCAAGTGAATTACCGTGGCTATCATCGGCAGGTTGGCATTGGCTAAGGCTTCTCTGCACTGGTTCCGTAAGAGCACAAAGGAAACGCGCCTATGCTTGTCGCTGAAAAGTGAGCAATACGGGAGCAACTTGTGTCGATTGCTGCAGCAATTATAGTTAATATAGCTCATAGACAAGTCTGAAATAATCGAGCAAATTAACTTTATAGCGGTGCAAAAGCAGAGAAACAACGTACAGGGAGAAAGGGTGTTTAAACACGAGAATAGCGACTTTCTACACTGAACACGCGGGGATAAATACCCAGTTTTGATCGAAACGAGTAGGATGTAGAGAAAGAATTACGTTGTTAAGGCAGACAGAACTGTGTGTGAACGGAAATGCGAGAAGTGAACGAAAAAAAAAAGCCGGAATTTTTTTGGTAACAAGCTGAGGTGAAGAAGAAAAAGCTTCATCCCTAATTTCCCGTTTCTATTTACTCAAGCTACGCCGATCCCTCGTCCTCTTCTCTGCCACAAACACTCTAGTTGTGAAATAAGTGTTCATCCACAACCGTAACAAGTTTTCAGGTCAATATGACACATATTCGGACGACATTAGCGGCAGTGAACCGTAATGATGAAAAAGTACCTCGTAATGCTAACGCACATGTTTCTCAGTGCGCTAAGTAACGTCTTCATTTTCAGTGCTCAAATCGCGCTTCCGCCGTCTACTAATCCCCAATGCCTGAAAAGCACTGTATGTGCGTGCACATGTCCATATGTCCACAAAACACCCATCAGTTTGGACGGCGAGTGCAACAGCGCGTCGATCTGCCCTTCAGGACATGCTCCAATCACACTCTATACGTTAGCCTTCCTCACTCTGCAGGGCTGACTGCGCAACGGCGCCGGGAGCTTGCGTACATCTAGGGGACGACGTTTTCGTCAGCCAGGTCCGATTCTCCCGCGCGTCCGATTGCTGCGGCGTAAGCGACCGTGAACGACCCGGCCGTAGCTTTCCCTCGTGGACAGGGGATCCTCCTCTGCTTTGTTGCTCCCGGCATCGATGATGCCCTCTGGCGGTCATCACGTCTCCCCCCCATCAACGAGGAAAGAAAAGAACGAGACCGCTTTCTGCGAGATCTTTATGCGCGCTCCGTTGGCCACGGACAAAGAGCTCGATGACGATTAATAAAGAAGTTGACGTTTTTCTTTATGCTGTTGACGTTGCGATACCCGCCTGCCCCGGCCGGCATCAGCTGGCCGCACGAAGGCAGACTTATTTTACGCGCAGTCGTGCGCTCCCGGTCTGGAGGGTGCAGGGCAAAAGGTCACGTGACTTGGGAGCGGTCCCCAGTTTCTCTTCCGGCCGACCGAGCCATTAGAGCTAGGCACGAAACAGACTGCCGGCTCTCACACTGCGCAGCCGCTGAGTCACAGAAATGGACACTGATTCACAGCCATTTCCTGGCTCTGGCGATAGCAACCGGATGTCAGGGGGAAAACACCCCGTCGGCTGAATGTCTGGAGAATCACGCGAGGTTAGCAAACATCTACCTCATTAACGCGCAACGGAGCAACGTTTCTTTCTTTTCTAGAAGGCTGCGTGCTGTGCTAAATTTTTATGAGGTTGCGCTCACTACATCAGATGTTTGAAAATTTTGTTAAAAGGCACGGATGCAGCGGCTGATAAATATTTGTGCGCATTCGGGAGCCAATGATCGCGTCGCGTGATGGCTTATGGCTCGTTCTTGAGTGAAGGCCTTCATTACCTGACTCTCTTCAAATAAACTGTGAGCGTTGTCAACATTCATCGCCGGCTTTCCCGTCGGAGTAAAGAGTTAGATGAGCAGGCATAAAAACGAAAGGCTCGAATCACAATGCCAGCCTTAAAGTCAGTTGGAATTGATACGAAATAGCTTCAAGACTAATCGCTGCCCAGGAGAGTGAAGAAGCGAATGCTATCGATGTCACTGCGCTCACCTAACCTTATCAGAGCACACACCCGGTGCCCTCGTTGCGCAAAACTGTTTGCTTGTTTCTTTGTTGCTCTTTATACATTACAAAAGAACTGCCATGGGGCAGAGGCAAAAGACGATAACAGTGATCCCCTGACTGGGCTCTTGTCTCAGAACAAACTTGCAGCACAAACAGGCAGCACTGACACAGTAGAGTAAGCGTATACATTTAACAAGAACAAGAAAGCAAAAGAAGTATTCTATACAATCATGATTCATCAAAAGTGTAAAGCTGATATACATTGAACTATGGATATATTATTTGAAGTTAATTGCGGACCTCAAGCTAACAAACATTTCATATAAAGCAATATTTAGCAAGAAATAACCCGTATCGTGTACTAGAGAGACGAAAAAAAGAAAAAAAAAACAGCAGCAACGTTGTAAGGAGGACAAGTTATTCAAATTATGCAATGATATAACAGCCTGTATTGAGCAAATATTAACAATATGACCATGAAGATAACAAAAAAGATCACTGGAAACATTTCATCATCACGTATTGAAGCACATTTCGTGTGCATCAACATGGCGCTGTAATCTTTTGTTCTGAAGCTGAACGAGCTTGCGTCGGCAGCAAGGAGCACCACGACCATTCCTAAAGATAAGCGGACGAGGGTTGTTGTTTACTCAGTCCTGTCAATAATGCATGCAAAATCAGTAAAAAAGCCTTGAAGAAACGATCTAACATTTCTAGGAACAATAAAACAGAATGAAGAGAGCACAGAGCACGCTGTGCGTTGTGTCTTCGCTCTGTTTTATTGTTCGTAAAAAGTTTAGCGCGTTTCTTCAAGATGTATAACCAACTCGGACCAATTCTAGCACTTCTAGCAGCAAAAACAGTCTTTGAGAAAAAAAAAAGTCCGTGCTTTCGGACTGAGTCGAATGTTGTAAATATTCTGTCATTTTTGTTAAACGACTTTCTGGCACCGTTTCTGTAGCTTTCCTATCAAGTAGTGAAATCAAGAAAATTATCAAGTCACTTAAAAGTGTGTAACGTCCATTTTTCTTGGAAACACATCGCCTTCCGACAATGCAACCACCAAGGCCGATAAACTGGCACACATGCCCTTGCAACGGGTTCCCGAAAAATGGCCGGACAGTCCGGACGTCGCGACATCGCCTCTCATGGAGTATATATCGGAAAGTGGTGTGCTCCCGTGTAAAACGACATTATAAAAGTCATTTCAGTGAAACATTTTTCATTTCTATTGCATATAAAAGGGTTGAAGCACCAAAGCCTGTTGAAAACATCGTAATATGCTGAAGAACCACGTATCTACCAATGCTACAGCACCGCAGAAAAAG
Organism: Amblyomma mixtum; assembly: GCF_055824585.1. Lineage (NCBI taxonomy): Eukaryota > Metazoa > Arthropoda > Arachnida > Ixodida > Ixodidae > Amblyomma > Amblyomma mixtum. The sequence continues at coordinate 11,582,639 of NC_143016.1, read as the reverse complement.
AACGCTTGGCGAGGCGACCACAGCAGACTTCTGCATTCTCAGCGTGACATCGTTCTCTGGAGGCGCTGGCATCGTGTTCACTGCAGTTATACCAAGTGGTGTCGTGCAACACTTGATGAAAGCTAACACGCACAGCCGGAAATGACACTTCCCGCAACATTTCTTTTTGGTTTTGTCTTCTTCCAAGGTAAAATTAACGTTTCGTTCTCCGCAAGAACACCTTTGCGGTCTCATTATGCTGGTGTATAGCGCTTATTCCGAATAACGACTCAGAACACGGTGCGTGAATTGCGGATAAGGAAACCTTTCTTTGAAGAACGAGTCTGCAGCTGAAGAGGACTGCAACGATAACCAGTGCAGGGCCCGTGCTTCCCCCATTGGGCTCACGACGCACGCACCACCGCGCAGCACCTTCGGCGCGCCAGTCATTATTATCCCGACGGGAGTCATTACTCAAGTAGGTCGAATGGCGCCGCTGGCCGCCAAAGGCACGGGCACAGCGGCATAGCGATCCGGCTAATTGCGCATCCACTTTGTGCGCGGGAATACCTCGGCGATCAACGAGATAAAACACTCAGGTGCAACAATCGCGCGAAAAGCGCGAAATAGAAACAAGTAAACAAAAAAAAACGACGAATAAAAAATAAACCTCCGCAGTGCATGGGGCATATTTTATTGTCAGGTCCGTACGGATGTACGAGTGGTTACGAAGGAAGCGCAACACTGTAGAATAAGGAAACTGAAGCGACGAACGGGATAGGATAAATGGGGAAACAAGCAGAACGTATACAAGCCTAGGCCTCTCTCCTAGGCTGCTAAATATTGATTAGATGGAAAACACGTGCGGCACTGTGGCACGAGCTGCGGAGGGCAGCCGCCAGTTAATGGTGTGCGCGCATAGAAAAGCACAGCTTGGAATGACGTCAGCCTTGGGGGAGAAAATAAGGGGTTGAGGGAGATGGCGCTATGTAGCGCACGTGACATTCGGTGCGAAATAAAACGAAAGAAACGTTGTGCATCCGAGAAACAGGAGATTTAATTACATGGCACACTGGGCTCTCCGCTGACGAAGTGAAGAGAAAACCGGGAGAATCAGTGAAAAAAGCCCATAAACAAAAGAAAAGAAAGGCGGCGCAAGTACAGTGTTACGTAATAAGGGGAAAAGGGATACAAAAATAAGTTCACCAGCCTTCTCCCAACGCGGAAGGTTTATTACGTAAGGAGAACGTAGAGAGGTTCAGCCTTGCCCCAATTCGTTTATTTCTGGAGGTAGAAGAAAATTATTGGTTTCCTGAAGCACGACAGAAGAAGCACTGAGCTGACTCTCCCACCGTTACGGAAAATGCCCCAAGATTTCTCTTTCCTGCGTAACTGGAAATTTTGCATTGACTTTTGACATATTTGTCGACCGAACTGATCATATAGAGATTTCAGCACTTTTTTTTTTTCTGCAGATGCTCAGAGTCTACACCAGTAGAATGCCCTTAGTGAATTCTTAGACGGCAACCTGCCGACGTTAGGCTAATTTTTTAAAGTTAAGTTCATATCGCAACGTTCAGTCTCTGTGATTCCTTCGTCGCTCGGTGCACCTCGCAGTACAATTCAACACCGGAAGAGAAGCATCGGAAGAAAAGCACCTTCACTGTAAAGCGTTGAAAATGCGTCGCTGTTCCTGCAAAGTTCTCAGGACATAAAGTCCCATTTTCGCTACACGTCTTTCCTACATCGCATTTTTGACACAACCAAAGGTTCGCAGCGCCGAAGTTTGCACGTTCAAGAGTAAGAAATAGGTCAGTTTACCTGTGCACACACGACTGTACTCTCTGCTTTTCTTATGTGCTGTTGGGAGAGCAACACATCATTTCGAACCTGTTCAAGAGAAGTTCTTTATCTTTTTTATTCAGGTCGTCGGTTTGCTTGCCATCTCACTTGGCTCAAGAGTTGCACAAGACGAGTCAGAGATGTTTCTAAGAGGGTCTCTTTGTTGACGCGATGCCGCAGTTTGCCTCATTCTCCCAGTCTATATATACTCGCTGTGACAACATCCCTGCGACAATATCAGAGTCAAAGCAAAGGATAGACGCTTTCATGCTCCGCGAGAGCACACCGTTACAAATGTAAGACAGCTACAATCTCGTAATAAAGTGCCGTCGTGGCTGCGGAATAAAAGAAGCGCGCACCCGTGAAGAGATCGCAAATAGCCCCGTGTGGCAAGATTACGAATTGCCGTGGGACTCTAACGCAATAAAGCGCGGCTGTACGGCTTCTGCGCTCTTTTGAATAGATGGGGTGAATCGCTCTGCGAGACTGCGCTATATTTCAAGTCAATAAAAGTAAGGCAGGTGAACGGAAACCTACAGCTAAGCAGGCGTCACAGAAACAAAAAAAAAAAACACATGGCAGCAGGCTGCTGCACAGCAAGAAACACGCTTGGATCGAGCAAAGATCTGGAGAAAGTAGACACTGCGTCAAAAACGGGAGCTTGCACAACCGGCCTATGTCTATAGAAAGCTTTCTCTGAGATGAAATTCTTGGAGGGTCGAGGCAGGTACCTCTCGTTTTCTTCTTCAAGTTCTATGTTTTCTGGCCTGGTTTGATTTATTTTTTGTTACTTGTCTTCTGTTAATGGTGATGCGCGTTTTTGTGTTGCGATCTTTTGTATCAGGCTCACACGAGACCTTTGATCTTTCCGACCAGAAACATATCTGTAATTACCTTGTCGACTTTTCCGGACGAAAAAAACCGCAGCCAGCTCCTCAGGATTCTTTTATTCTATTGCGGAAAATGGTTTTGATCATAAAAACCGGTATTTCTACAGATGTGTTTTCCAATCTTTCCAACCAAGGAGCGTCGCACGAGCGCTGAAATCCACGTAAGCAGAGATGTCAAAGAACTTTGATATCAAAAAAAGAAAAAAAAAATGCGGTGGCAGAAACCGTAGCCACTTTGTCCCGAGTGCCATTCGTGCTGACGCAAGCGCAATATGTGTCATCCCACACTACTGACGCAAAGCTCTTGCAATAGAAGTTCCTTTTGTCCCATCGGTGTATTGGCAAGGTGATATCTGTGCGGACAGATGAAATACATCCTGACGATGCGGGGGAGAACTGTGTCGAATATTTTCTCTCCATCTGCGCTCCCTGACATTTCGACATTACCAAACTCCTGAAAACACCTCCATTCACCCTTTACTTCTGGGAACTCTACGGAAAGGTATATAATTTCTGCTGGTTTGGCTCCGCTTATTCGCTGCGTTCGCGGGAGAGGAGAGGTGACGCCATTAAATGCGTTCATGCCACTGTCAGCAATGCACCCTTTTAGCACAGATAAATTATGGCAAAGATGGCGAGGACACTGGAAGATATGCTTCATATTCTCGCTATTCTTAAAGACAGTAGTAGCGAGAGAGAGAACAAATATGAAAGAAAGTTATTGAAATACTATAGTACTTCGGAGGAAGAAGCAAAGATAAATACATTTTAGAATTTTTAAAATACCTATGACATCAGTTATATTTAGCTGACCATAGCATTTGCCTACGATGTTAAGACGAGTGCGTTGCAGGTGTAGCACGTTCAACATTGTCACGACCAATACGTAAAGAGCAGGGGTGCTTTAGAGGCTTGTTTCTTCTGCAGGGATGCCTAAAGTTACTCCATTCGAAGAGAGGTATGAGATAATCTTTCTCTCCTATGGCGCAAATTCCCCAACATTACCGAAGCTTATCGAGCGCAAATGAAAGGATGTATATTTCAAAGAGTTCACGAAAGAACAGAAAATTCATCTGTTAGAAATATCTCAACCTAGACCTAACCTAAGCTATGACCTATATTAAAGACCTTGACCTGCTCGCTGTTAGAAATTTTGAGATAATAAACAGGTAAAAGATAAGCGGTTTCAAAGGTGTGTATACAAGTCACTTCATAAAGTGGTGGAGCCATAACTCATGCCGAGAGGTATTAGGTTTGAAAGGTATGCATTTTTCATTAATGCAGCTCTATCTACTTTCCATGGCATTGTCACCGCGCTGCGTTTTGTTGGCTTTTACATTGCTTGAGTGCATCACTGAGTAAGTGGTAACACGCCACAAACACTTTATTTTGAGTACTTCAACAAGAAACAATTAAATCAGCCAACAAACGCTCTAAGATAACCGCAGCAGGAGGGACAACGAGAAGCGGTAACTAAAAACTCCCATCCTAGCACGAAGCGAACACCTCGCTTTCAAATTCCATAACAGAACTCTAAGCATATATTTCCACCTGGAATAACGGAAGTTTCTCAAGCGTGCAATTTCCCGTGGCAGGAGCTCTTGCCCTAAAATAGACTCCATCGTCTTCGTCACATCCGTGTTATAGCTCTTTCTTTCCAAGGATACTTTAAATTCTGCAAGGTGCCAAGAATAGGGCAAATGCGCTCCTGAAAATTGCTGTGTTCAAAGCAATCACTTCGATTGTCTTTTCCTTGTATTCCATGTACAATGGTTTTCTTATTCTGCCTGGCTGCCATTGTCCCAATTTATTTTTTCAGGTGCACCTTTTAAAAAAAAGAACCAACTTTTATTTCTTGCTTTCAACTCTGCACAGATAACTCAGTGTTCCGAGTGTAATTTGTTTCATCAATATTAAATGCACGTATTGCACGACGTATGCGGATGGATGAAATATAGTTAATCCACTTCTCCCAGAATTTTAGCTGAAAAAGTTTAGGACAAATCTGCAGTGTTCCACACCATGCAATGAACCTTTTTTCGGCTGCAACGACGAAAGGGGGCGCTCTAAAGCAAGAAGCTGCTCCGTGGTAAAAAAGAAAGAAACATGCTCAACTCGTAAAGAGGGGCGGATAAATGCAGCCAACACGTTCTGAGCAACGTGACGTAAATATGCGAATCGCCAATAACGGGAGACGCTCCGTTCTTTCTCGCTTAAACGCATCGGCCCACTTGAGCCGAGAGAAAATGTCGTTAAGTTCTTTTCCTTTTTACTTCCGATTAGGGAGTCAAAAAAGAAGTAGTGAGACAGCGGGCTGCAGAGTGCGGCCAGCCATGGCAACGCAGCGTCACTGAATGGAGTGCGTCGGCGGCGGCGATTCAAGAAAGCGGCTTCCGTTTTCCGGGCAAGTGACAAATGTGGTCGCCGCGCGCGACAGCGCCGGAAAAAAGCTCGCCTTATATTGCATTACGCTCTCCTCGGAAAACCGGCTAGCGTTATTTTATTTTCTTGTTCGCTGCGTTATTAGTGCCTTCTTGGAACTCGTGTATATTTATGCGGTTTCTATTTGGCATGTTACGAGTTTAAAAAGAAAGATACAAAAAAGCAGAGGATGGCATCGAAAGCGACGCAAATTTCGGAATCACCTTCCTTCCTTCCTTTCCTTCTTTCTTTCTTTCTTTCTGTATTTCTTTCTTTCTTTCCTTCTTTCTTTCTTTCTTTCTTTCTTTCTTTCTTTCTTTCTTTCTTTCTTTCTTTCTTTCTTTCCTTCTTTCTTCATTTCTTCCTTTCTTTCTTGCCTTCTTTCTTTCTTCCTTTCTTTCTTTCCCTCTTTCTTCCTTCCTTTCTTTCTTTCTTTCTTTCTCTTTTTCCCTCCTTCTCCCTTTGTGTCTTTCTTGTTTTGTTTTATGCTGACGGCACCATTTACAGTTGGCGTAAAAAAAAAAGCAAATTGCATGAACCATATACCCAATGTGCCGGGATCAATCGCTGGCGTCAAACCATCTGATATTCGGTCATATATTCGGCCAGGCTGTCCGAGAGAATGGCTTCAAAAAAAGGTAGATTAGGTCGATAAATATCTCCTGCTTTGTGAACCCACTACATCGTTACCTACTGGGTGTTTTGTTTTCTGTGCTGTCGCGTTATTGGTTTTCAAAACTCGTGCAATAATTTATTGCATCAAGCTACATCACACTTCCTCGTTTTGTGTTATGTAAACATCGCCGTTCTGTAACCTTCCATCTCTACTGACATGAATAGCTTCGCCTGGAGTGCAGGAGTTCCGTAATGTCGGGATTTTAAAAGTGAATCATCCTCTTTTCTTCTTTCTGTTATTAGCCATCACGTACTTTAGACAGAAAATATGTTCAAACTTTTAATTTGCATGATAGTTCATTAACCCTTGGTAGGGCAGAGCTATACATGTGACCCATTTGCCTATAGTGTCGTGAAACGGTGCTCCTACGCAGCATATTCTTGCGTGATGAATACCACTGAACAATCAAACAGACCATTCAGTGTGTGTTTTTTTTTTTTGATCGATAACAGGCGAACTAGGTGCTATGTCTGCTTTTAGAAGCGCATGCGTACAGTTCGACGAGACCGATTTTAGGGGGAAGAAAATTAAAAATTGTTGACCTTTCGAGGCTTTTCATCAGTCAACTGCCTCATAATATTTCTTGAAACATTTTTCAATTGTAATGCAATTTGTCTTATACGTCCAGTGGATAAAGGTACTGATACTTGCCCCATTTCGAGCCCTTTTGCGAATTCATTGATACAACTGCGCGCCTTTTTTGCCGGAAAACCAATGAATGGATAAAAAATAGTTTTATTCGTCCACAAGTTTCTTAACAAAAGGGGCTACAGAGCTGTACCAATGAATTCCTAAAAGGGCCTCAAATGTGGGAAGTATCAGTATCTATATCTATTGGACGTATAAGACGACTTGCACTAGAAATAAAAAAATGTTTCATGAATTGTTATGAAAGCTGAGCAATTTTTCTTGAAACAACTTAAAAGTGATGTCATTCATTTTTTACTATCTCTATGCACGCGAGAGATACACATAGTTTGAACCTCACAAAGAGTTAAACAAAGATGGATGAATGACTTCGCTTGGCTACCACGACCAAGATCGAAAGATAAGTACAACACATTCGTACGTAGCGTTGCCTCTGTTCTTGGCCACTGCGTCAATACTGGTGTATGCATGTACTCCCCACTGCAATTAGCGAAGTGGCTCATACGCATCTTGCACAACATGGTTCGTCACACGACGCGAGATTCGCCACGTGTCCAATACATATTAGTCGCGCAGAACCCGATGCGGCCGCAGCCAATCTTCGGAGTGCTGTCCATATACACTTGATTACCATGGAAAAGAAAAAAGTAAATATATAAAAGGAGCGTGGCTAACAAACCAAAGAAACTCTCTGTGAGAGCGAAGCTGCAGGCAAATGAAGCGACTGGCGGCGTGCTCTGTTTTTGTTCTACCGTTAGTAACATTCTTGCCTGTCGCAGAATAACGATAACTTTGTCTCGCCTCTGTTAATATATCCTGACGCACTGAACAGAGTGCCTGGTGTTTGAAACCAAGAGGATCTGAAAGGGCACTTATTAGGAATGCACGAATACGACATTAGGAATACAGCATTTTCAGAAAGAAAAATTCTCGCATGCTACCGCAGCACCAAAATTATGAACTCGGTGTCTAATCGCGCACACTTTCGCTTTTAAGCACACAAAAGCACGGAAAGAAGTGGTATTCACGCATTATCGCTTAGTAAGACACGAAAGATGAACTTGCCTTACTCCTTTTTCAGTAAGAAAATACTTCCAAAGACACATAAAAATGAAGCGCAAGAAAATTAAGGAAGTAAGCGGCGATTCGCATTGTTTTATACAACGCAGAAAACACTTCTACAATCTCATCGTTGCATGAACGTCCATGCAGTTCTCCCGAAGTGCAGGTCCCTTTTAATTACTGCTCTGCATAACAGCTAGCTGAGAAGCTTTATTATAAAAAGTTATATTGGAAATCGGCAGTGAATTAACAGGCCAGACGGACGCGGCGCAAATGACTTTAACGCATGAATGGACATAATCACTCTGCAATCGACAATTGGCATTCACCTCTTCACCCGCATTTGCGATCAAAGCGTAACATCATTAAGGATGCACGAAAACTTTGTCTTGGAATACAGCCAAACGATACACATCATTGAATGAACCATTCATTGACTAAACAATTCGTTGCGTAATGGTCGCTTTAATTTTTCACTGCAGAAGAGCAGTAAAGTAATGGCTCTGAGAAATAATATTGTAGAAGAGGACGAAATTATCTGCTCCCATCATGGCTCTGTCTGTTCTCCCTGCCTGTCGCTATAACGTATGCCTTTCATTTTATCGACAAGCGGCATAGCGCTGCAACGCGAGACGAAAGAAAGTAAAACACAGAAGCAACCAAATGTGGTGACATTTAGCATCCATGCTGGTCTGCGTGCCATTCACGTCAAAACTAAGCTGAGCGCAGTGCTTTATGTCGCTTGCCCTTGCGTCTCGTGGTAATGCCAATTCGGGCAAGCAGTATGATGGCACAAATATGTGAAACTGAAACGAGTACAGGCAATTCGAGTAAGACTCAAAAGTATATTTAGCTCCCTGCGTCACTGTAGCCTGATAACGCAGCTGTCTCTGTTTACTCCATAACCCAAACTGATCTGAACTTGTGTGGGCGTGTGTTTGCGTGGGCTTGAGGCCTATCATTCGCGCCTGGGAAGTATAGCATGTTAGGTCTATGTATGGACTAACATCACTGGCAGGTATTCAAGTCCGCTTTATTTCAACAATCTAACACTGAGTTGCGTAAGAGGTGGTCAGTACATTTCGTGTTTTCGCAGATTACATGCAAGCGCTAAATAATAAATGCTCCTCCTGCAACGAGCTCTACCCAGTGCAGGTATTGTCGCGTTCCCAGGCCTCAAGATAACTCGAGCACGTACGGCGTGTACGCCGTGAAAGGTCGCGCAGGTTAAAAACACCTGCGTGGCGTGTGCATTCAGCCAAGCGATGAGCGGCCGCCAGGGAGCGTGAAGGTCTGCTATTTGCGTCCGGCATTTCCACTTTCCCGTTTCCGCGAGTCTCATGACGTGTGCTGTACACGTAAATGGCGGCTGCTTTGCGGGTGCAATCAAAAGCCTCGGGAATATGCATGGGCCCTGAATTAGAATGACCACCGTATCACCTAGCCGTGTTGTTTGAGTATGAGTTTCTAGCTTTGGAAGGCGCGTCCTGTATGTTTACGTTCGCCAACTTTTCCCTGGCTCATCGCGTGTATCGCTTAGCATGGAAACCTGCACCAACTGTATGACATTTAATTTTGTGATTGATTTTCAGCTCAAATTTAGAACACCCTGAACTATTTTGCTTTCATCTCTTGAACAACTCCTTCTGATGAGTACGTTCACATCCTTTGTTGAAGCTAATTGCTTGTGCTGCGGCAGAGCATGTTTTTAACCAAATTTTCGTGAGCCACCTCGTGCTTCAGCATAGATAAAATTAACCCACAGTAACTGTAAGGAATACGATCTCTTTTTTTTATGAATGTTCTTAAGCGAATTCGGACCATCACTCTACTGGTTTTTCATAGTTGCACCTTGTGTACTCTACTGGCTGCATCCCAATTAAGTGCAAACTTCTCGTTTAAGCGCAATAGCGTTAACGAGTTCGTGCCGCAGAAAATCCGGCGTCGGTGGCGGTGACCGTGAGCTAAAATTCAGAAAAAAATCACCAGAGAAACAACATAGGCGGCAGGTGGGCCGCCTACGTCACCTAGCCCTGTGGCGTCATCACAACCAGTCCAATAAGTTGTGGGAAAACAGCACACCGTGTCACCTAGCAGCTAAATTCCCTGGGTCCAAAAACTGCAGTAGACTTTATACATCTTAAGAATTCCATCATATAGTGCGTGATGGCCTGCGCACATGATTAGGTTCAGCATGATTAGATCAGCGTATGAGGAGGATTCGTATTCTGCGTTTTCTCGGTCGGGAGTTGTATGGTCATTAAGTGAGCATGGCGCAAAACGCGAAGAATTACCACATAAATAGATGTATCTGTCACCCCGTCGTTTAGGATTGTCACCTCGTATTTGGGTGTAAATAAACACTTTCATTAGATCCAACGATGGTTTTTCTCTAGTTTTTGAGAGTAGAGCAATTTTAACTGTGTTTGAAAGACTTTTGTACCAAACCCAATTTATCAGCCTTATTCTTGTAATACAAAGAACATCACGAGTCAATAACTCGTGGAGAGAGGCTTCACCTTTCTACACTACTTAAGGTAATTCTGAACCACATTACGCAGGGAAATGACTATCCGGGGCCAAATGTCATTGGAAGCAGAAATTCAGCCATATTTATCTGTTATCTTCTAAGATTCGCAAAAATATAGCCTGCATGCCAAAGGAATGAAAAGTTTGGCGTGCCTCTATGTGCATAATACAGCAGCTTGTCTTTATTAGACAACATTTCACACCAGAGGACGACGCCCGGTACGTCTGAACATAAGTTGAGCAGATAAAGCACGCGGTGAGAACAGAGCGAGGTATTCAACTAAGAGACAAATGTTTCATAATGCTTCCTTTTTGTACTCGGAAATATTTGACGCCTTCTCGCTATTCTATTTCTTTCCAAAGAATCATGGAGCACATAAAGAACGGTAGGAAGGAATCCTTTATCATGGAACCGTACAGAAACCACAGAAAAGAATACATTGATAGGTGGCGTCGTCTCATCATGCGTTCAGAAGCTTCGTCGCGGTGGTGTTCTATAGAACAGCCACTGTTTCGTAATGCACTCTGGAATTTGCGATAGTACAAAAGATAATATATGCACATATCATTCGAATCTGCGAACGGCCTTTTTTGTGGGGCGTAAACAGGATATATTCTCAGCACTACACGTTACTGCTGCTGACTTAATCCACTTGAAGCTTGATACATTCATGTGCACGTTGGACACTCCGGGCATTTTAAACTTCGTGACCGACTACAGTGGCGCGCTCGTTTACAGGATACATTTAGTCCGTGTGAGTGATGGAGGTGTTCTTGCTTTCAGGCTTGCGACCACAGAGATAAGGTGCCCTTGAGTTGCATACTTCAAGACGACCTTAAACGTGTTCAAGCCTGGTGCATACTTGGTTAATGTCCTTAAACACTAATGAAACGTCGTTGCTTTCTTTCCATCGGAGCCGAAACTATCAACCCTTCAAGTATGAAATAAGTGCATCTGAAATATCATCTGCTCAATCGTATAAATATCTAGGCATCACATTTTATAACACACTTAATTGGTCAGCACGCATAACAAACATAACAAACGAAGCCAATCGCACTCTTGGCTACCTCCGCAGGAACTTGCGACTCGCTTCTGCTTCAATTAAAACATTAACATACCTCACATTTCTCCGGCCGAAGTTGGAGTATGCATGCTCAGTCTGGGACCCTCACCAATCTAACCTTTCGAACACCCTCGAATCAGTTCAGAATCGCGCAGCTAGATTTATTTTTTCGGACTACTCGTATCACACCAGCGTCACTGTACTTAAATGTGAGGCTGATCTTACTAATCTCAAGTCCAGACGCTGCATCTTTAGGCTCTGCCTCTTTCATAAATTTGATCACAGCCAACTTGATGTTTCAGCTACGTTGCCAGCTCATCGCTTATCAAGCCGTACCAACCATCCCAAAGCAGTCTACCCTCCCCCAGCACAGACTACAGCTCATCTTCGCTCATTCTTCGTGCAAACTGCTCGAGACTGGAACAGCCTGCCAATCGACTCCGTTCACCACTCCGATAAACTGCACTTCAAGGCTGCCATCCAATCTCTCATTAGTGGAACATTCAGCCCATCCCTCATGTAATACCCCATTCCTGGGGCATTTGAGGTATTGATAATAAATAAATATATAAACTCTGAAGAAGAAGCGGTAAATCGTATATCAGTAAGTCACAGCAATAGGCGAGTTAAATGAGAGAAACAGCTCAAACTACAGAAAGTATAAACCGCTGTTTCTGGAGCTGAGAATTATAACAACCAGTACTGAGGGTAGACAAGATTGAGGGGATCCACACAACGGCTATTTTAAAGCGGATGTTGCGAAAACAGAATGAAACTACAGCGAATGCGTAAAAAGAAGGGGTTCGAAGGAAGCCTTGGTTCGGAGAACCAAGCAGCGGAAAGTGCGCACAATGAGGAGAGAACGACGACAGAGAAGGGGAGATCGAAAAGTCTGCGAGATAAAGAGGGCCAAAATACAACGACGGTAGGGGTGGAGTGCGCGAGGAAAAAGAAATCAACGGAAAAGAGGGAAAATATAAGTAGGGAGGCGCCGTTCGGAGGCAGTAAGTAGGCCACCAGAATCGGCCGCGCCATTTCCAGGGCCCGATAACGCGGTTATGGATGGAGCCGTGCGTCCTTGTGGTCGTGGAGGAGACGGCGACTGCGGACGGAGTGTCGTCCTGGCCCGGCGGCCCGTCGAGCTGCACGTTCTTCTCTCGCAGGGAGCGGAAAAATGCCGATGTCCACATAAAAGAAGTGGGAGGTAGTTTTCGGATGAGAACGCACGAAAAGGCATGAGAACTTACGAATACGAAAAACTTAAGGGTAAAGTAAAAGCGCTCGGCAAACGTGTAAACACACTGATTCACCATGTAAAAAGTACGGAAGTCGCTTTTTTTTTTCTTCGTTCTGATAAGGTAGCGTTGTAGCCGCACTAAGTACGTGTTTCTTCCTCTTCTGCTCAGTTATTCTTTCCCAGTACACACAATGACTGGGACAGGCACTGCAGAAAATTAAAAATGAATTATGCAAAACATCTGCAGTCACGAAATCAGTTCGAAATGCATCGCAATCCTTGACATCTAGGCATGCAAGTCACTTTTCTTCCAGTGACCTGACCACATGTCGATATGAGTACATCCTGCCTGTGTTTGGTGCTTGATTTTGTTTTTCCAGAGAAATAAGAGAGTTTTAGAATAGGGTCGGGGCGAATAGGGTGACCCTATCCGCATGCGCTTAGCGTTAGGGGAACGGGTTCACGTTTGCTGGCTATAGAATAGGGTCGCGGATGGTCGCTTTGCGTTGCTTGAAGGCAGAGCCATAACGGCGGGAAAGAGAAGCTTTCAGAACAAATAAGTAAATATATATGCTGTATTTTTACATTTCGTAAATAAAACGACATGCAAACAGTTGCAGTTACCAATTTTTACTTACTTAGAAAATGCGATAAATGATGCAAATATATTTTTATAACGCGGACATGTTCTATCCGAGCCAAGACTATCCACACAGGAAGACCAAAATTCCAAACCTGTTTGTGGAGATCAGTACTTCGAACCTCCCGCGCTTTCTGACGTCAACCGACGCGTACTCGCTAAGCCTGGCAGCTCTGTAAACACGGACGCAATCTGAAAATTTGGCGTGTTTCATCCTTAAAATTTTGTTGTTCAGGCAACTTCAGCCAAAGCGAAAGCCTCGTGCGCCTTTAGTTTGCCGTGAGCGTGAGCCACAGAGTAGCGGTACAGTGAACTAGAATATTGGGTAGTGTGCTCACTCCGCGCCGGCTCAATGGGGGAGCGGTGGCCCAGCGAATGTCGACAGGTTTCTGTTTCGCGGCGCCGACACGAGGTGGCGCCACAGTAGACTTCACGGTAGGATTTGCCGTCGCCGTCAGTGCGCCGTGTGTATTTGTGGGCTCGTTGTTGTTCTGTTGTGCGGTTTTGCACTGGTTTGAGCGCTTCTCGGGGGGTCATTTCACGTTTTTGTTCACGTATGGTGCCAGTGCTTGTTCAAGCTTGCCCAGATAAGCGGCCTTCAAATGCAGGGCCCTCCAGATTCAAACTTGGGTGCCTGCGCATGACCACGATGAGCACGTAGGTAGAAGTGACTGTAGACTTGTTTTCTACGTAATAGGGTATGTTGCACGGAAGTGTGTACTGGAGACAAATTGCCAAATGCGCATTACCTTGCTTACAATGCAGTCTCCCAATGAAAACTGTTTTCCTGCGAGGCTGACAAAATACCGCGACCATGGAGGACTGCTCTACCCACCGGCGCAGCTTTATGGATTTGTGTTGAAGCTTGAAAACCTCTCCACAGAAAACCTCACAGAACTAACTTCTTTTTGAAGTCTGCTTCTAACCACTTCCAACATATGAAGAATGCTTTCGGAATGCAGCGAAGAAAAACTCGAACGGGCGAAGCACCTTAAACTGAGCCGTTGCTGACGCTGCTCTGAAGTGCTAGAAAAAGTTGAACGAAAAAGAGGCGAAGTGGTTTAGTCTACGGGGTTTTATCGTCTCTGAGCGACTCAGGCTATGCGGGACGCTATAGTGAAGGGCTCCGGAAATTTCCACCACATGGGTACAACTCACTGCAACCTGGGGTTCTTCAACGTGCACTGACATTATACAGTACGTGGGCCTCTATAATTTCGCCTCCATCGAAATTCGACAGCCGTGGCCGGGTTCGAACCCATGTCTTTCGGATCAGCAACCGAGCGCCATCTAAGCCACCGCTGCCAGAGGCGAAATGAGCGAGCATAAATGCATGCAGTGATGACAAATCTGCCTCATTCTTTATTTTTTTAAATAGCAGTGGATGCTGCATGGCTGTTCAAAAAAATGTGAAGTCAGTTACTGTTGTCTCGAAATTGTTTCGGTACGTGTGCCTCGATCTTATTTAGCGCAAAGCGCTAATGTTAAATAATGTATATGCCCCCCCCCCCCCCCTTCCTTGTACTTTCGCTCACTTATGTGTCTCCCTTCTACCTCCCTGCCCCTCTGTGTTATGTGTGCTGCAGCTTGGCTCCTTGCGAATAGAAATAACTGCTGCCGCCGTCACACTCTCCATTCCGCGTTTGTCCCTGGCATATAATCAAATTCCGCCACACCACATGCTACTACTATTAACTTTAAGTAGTAAGACAAAAAGCTGTATGACCCCTCGGTACGCAGTGCGTTGTAACTGCAAGGAAACATTGCAGGCACGAGTGACAATACGTGATCATCCCTGCGTGCCAAGCGTATACTGATAAAAGTTGCTCATGTAACCCCTCATGCAATGTCCCTTGTGGAACTTTGAGAAATAAATAAACATGTGCACATGCCAGAAATTAAGTTCCATTCAAGATCTGCCGAGCCATTTCGATGACACACACGCGAATGTTGCGATAATAATTCAATTTGTCGGCGCGGCTACCACGGCTACTGCGACGCCAGCCGAATGCGCCACTCGCTTTCACCCGTGAAGACGCGTGCAGCGCCACCACGCGCCACCGCGCCCTGTCGACACCGGCGGGGTCACCCCGAGCGGGCCTGTGAGCACACTACCCAATATTCTAGTTCACTGTAGTAGCGGCAACGACGAATCGGTGATGAAGCGAGAGGCCCCGCTTCGATGGCCGCCGCCATGTTGACCCAACGTAAAGCGGCTTTGGGGCGCACGCTATTTCGCCGATTTAGCGTTAGCGTCGCCCGCTCACCCAAACACCCAAGGGGCGTTAGTGTTCTGCGCATGCGCAGTAGCGTCCCACTATTCCCCCATGACCCAAAGCGATAGGGTGACCCTATACTAAAACTCCCTATAGTTTTGCCCTTTTCCGTTCATTAGGGTGACGGAAACATTGACAGGAGAGGTAGGATGCTTGGAGGATAGGGCAATCTGTGCTCTCGCCTTTTGCGGTTTTCTTAGCAGAAATCACCTTCTCACTGACAGACTTTCTGGAGACACGACACGTGTATTTCACTATTTCCATGCATGTACACTAAGATGTCACGTTTACAAGTGGCGCAGTTTGCTGGCTTCCATCAACTTCCTAACCAGAACATCCCTCATTTGATAGAGAATGCTGCAAAGCGATGTGTCGGGGGCCATCTTTTATGTGACAATTTTGATCCACTGTCTCCGCAAACGCTATAAACTATTCCTATGCTTACCAACACTATCCAACTAGCGCTATAAACAATCAGCATCATTAAAACGCTACTGCGAACCCTTGTCGTCGTCGTCATCAGCACCATCATCATTTATTAACCCTTAAAGGTCCTGGTAGGAGCATCACAGCAGGGGAGTTCTGCGGTCATGCATGCATGAACAATTGGAAAATAATTAACAACAAAACGTACTATAAACAACGCTTCTAAAGTACTCAAGTAAACATGCCAGTTAAGATGTTAAAGTAAAAACAAACTATGCCAAAAACTTGCAGTGATACAGACTAACAGGAAGTAGTGCAGTAAAAAAGGCTGATCGCTTTGCTATACAGGGTAAATAAGAAAAATGGTAGTTCAGTAGCTCTCTAAATCTGGAAGGATTAAGCATCCTTCGTAACGTATTCGGGGAAGTTGTCCAATTAATTTTGAGGCGCTAATAACTAAAGATTTTTTATGAGCATTGGCAGAACCGTGCAAACGCTGTATGCTGAAAGAGTTAAATAAGCCTCCTTTTCCTTTCTTTCTACTCTTCGCCAGTAGCGCGCTTTCCGCACCCTTTGCAGTCAGTGCAGTTTGTAATGTAACTCGGTTGTGAAACTAACCTTGTAAATTTGTAGTTTAGCAGCGACACTGCTGAACCTGTGGGCGCTGGTGCAAATCTCTCTTGGGAACTAATGCACTAGACTAGTGCGAGGCGCTGTTACTCAGCTTTAGTCCATAGTGTTTCAAGGGCTCTTGTGCAAAATTTCCCATGCAATGTAGCAAGTCATCATAATCAGTCACAGATTGACTACGACCACTGTAGAACTAAGGCCACGAGTCCTTCTGATTAACCCTGTCCTGTGCAAGCTGCGACCATCGTATTCCCGCAAGCTGCCTAATCTAATTCGCAAATCTGACTTCCAACGCTCCCTGCTACGCTTACCGTCTCTTGGAATCCATTCCGTTTCCCCAAAGAACCATGTGCTATTTTTTTTTTCAAAAGATGCTATAAAGCCTGACATCTTTTCCTCCGCGCTTCACTCCTAGTGCGTGATTCTAGTAAATGGAGGCCTTTTACTCGCATGAGGAAGGCTCCACGTTGGCGTTGGCGCTAATGTTCGAAGCGGCCCTGGGCTACCTATGTGACATCAGTGCCAGACTGGTTAATTCGCTGCCTAAGAGTCTTGATGTGCTCTGGAATGCCCTGGCAAAACACGCCTTGAAAAAACCTGTCTGAAGGAAATTTTGACCTTCATCAAAAAAAAAAAAACGGGGGGGGGGGGGGGGGCGGGAGGAATAAGGCACGCATGCATTTCATGAACCAGAGAAATAATTAAGAACATAGGTAGTACCTTCAAGCTAACCTCGAACTGCTCTCTACTAAAAACGTCAGAGACGATGCGGTCACACAAGAGCGGAGGTAGATGCAGGAAGGGTTACAAAGGCGGCATATAAAATTGCAGAAACCTCCCCGGAAGAACACGAGAGAGGATATTCACCGCCTGCTGGTAGAAGCACGGCTAGGAGAACGAGATTGCACAACCCTATCTCCCTGCTTGCTTCCTTTTTCGTCGCTATCTTTCAATTTCAGGAAACGGATATTAGTGGGGTTCGGTTAACGCTAGAACGAGCACAACATACGCACACCCATACGCTCCCCGACCTTGCTGCCTCATTCCCGGAGAGCAGCTTTCTTCGAAGCGAGAGAAAAGCAGCGCGTAGGCGGGTGACCTGCTTAGCGTGATAGCCAGCTTCGTCGCCGTCGTATGGAGAAAGTAAGGGGGGGGGGGTTCTTTATAGAGCGTCGCTTCCTGCAGAGACTGCGCTGCCGGAGATAGCGCTCCCGAAGGAAGGGCCACGTGCTGGTCACCTAAACCGCGTCGTCATGGCAACGAAGCGTCCCGCAGCCCGGTAAGGCATTCAAACCAAGACGCCGTAATTAACGGCACCGCTGCTAAGCTTGCGATGCTGCTGCTGCTGCTTCTCTCGGCGGCAGAAGCGGCGCCGCAGTAGCGAGAGCGCACTGTGCGTCCCTCCATTGAAGACACTCTGCTTTGTGCCTCTTCTTTATCGCATAAGAAACCTCGCCCTGCGGTCGGGTTTGATTCTGGAATAATTTTGCCCGTAAATTTGACTTTATCACCCCCGACACGGAGCTTTGTGAACTCGTTGAACGAGCAGTGAGAGTTTTGGAATTATTCGGAGCCAGCTTTTGCATTCGCTAAAGGACTTTACACACGCGCACAAGTTCCACTACTTAGTCAAAACCGTCTTTTTTTCTTTTCCAGTTGTTTGGATAATCTCGTGAAGTTGGCTTCAAATGTACGGCACTTTAAGCTAAATTTCTTCAAGTCCTCTCTCAAATAAAACGCATGGCCAGTTGAGAAAGCTCGTAAGCGTTCATTAAAACAGAGCGCGGTGTGCAGGGATTATAACGGAGCTGGCAGTCGGAACAGACGCCCTCTATTTCTCGCCTATCTCCTCACTGCACTTCACTTTAACTGAATTAGTCTGTGCTTAAAAATGCAGTTTCGCTAGAGATCACTGCACATACAGCATAGTTCCTCGTGATTTTGCACCACTCTGTGAAGAAACTACATAGTTTAAATGAACTTACGGCTCTCGAATAAATGTTCCTGGCTATTGATACGACGATAAACGAGCAGCAATGAAAGCAAGGAGCAGGTTGAACAACGAAACAAAATACAATGAAGTCCTCGACAGTAGCACTAAAAGCCAGCATCCACTTTACGGGCAGTGTGAAGAGCAGAAACATTCTGGTTTCTCTCGGCATTCAAAAATATACCTTGGGGCAGAATGCAGCTCGAAGAAGGGCAACCATCACAAATATCGTCGTCCCTTTAACGACACGTTGCTCTGAACAGGCAAATGGCGGTACCCGTAGAGACGTCGGCCGGAGTCGGTAAATATGAAATGCGCGGTATTCGGACTTGGTTCCTGGGGCCAATCGTGCCACACGTAAGCTTCGATAAAAACTGAGGCAGCGGGCTGCTAGGTTCACAAAGTATACTGAGAACAAAGATCACAGAATGCATATGTAGGAAACTAAACCCTCTTAAAGCCTCCTCTACTCCGCCTTTTCCTTCCTGCCAAGAAACTAGTAAGGTTACTTACCCTCAGCGTAGTTGGAGTGGTCCGCATGGTTCCCCAGATGTGGCAGTCGCGAGTCATCTTGGCTTTTTATATCATTTTCCTAACCGAATCTTGGTATAAAGAACCCCGGAAGGCTCTATTGCTGGCTCAGATGAAGCATTTTGCGTTCTTCCGACTCTCGGCAATATACGCATAAGTGCTGCTGTGTACCGCAATTTTGTTGCGGCTTCATGTGTTATGGTTTTGTGACAAATGGGGGAATTGGAGGCAAAGAACGGTAGGAGAAAACATGGACGTATGCCATACGCTTTGAGAAAATAGTTTCAGCCGGTCATCTCTGACTGGAGAAAGCTAGGAGTATCGGCGCAGGAGAGCGGAGCACTTAAGCTGAAAGCGAACTTAAACTTTTGTGAAATGCAAGAGCATTTTACGACTTCGCTGTTTGTCCGAAGCAAAAGTTTCGCCTACTGTTCAATCGGTAAGATAGAAACGCTTTAGAGACGCTCCGTCTCCGGCATAACTGGGCCTCATGTACAATTCAGCAACGTATGGCTTAGAAATGAAATTTTAAATTCGATTCAGACTTCGGCTCAAACGAGTTTTATTACTCAGTTCGTGATCTTTTCAAATGCTTTACTTTTGTCTGTAATCTATGTCTTCAAATGATACCTTTTACTCCTCTTGTTAAAAACAGAAGACGAATTCAACAATTGTTCGTTGAGAAATAATCGCACACACAACATACGTGACAAGTCGTAGATTACAACTGAGGGAACCGGCAAACACACGGCAACAGGAACACTGCAATGTCGGTCGTCGTGAAGTCCTGACTGAAGACGAAGACCGGAAAAAAAAAAAAAAACTCCACGTTAAGTTTTGTACCGTCCAAAAATGCTGCCCACTACTTTTGTTTCTTGTATTTTTGCCTTGCACTCGACGTTACCCAGCATTCAGTCACTCTTTCACACGACAGGAGAAGGAGCGGCACCACAATCCTAATCAGCGATTCCGCCGTTATAGAGAATACAGTCGGGAAATAAGTTGGCTTCTGGTGGATTTTAAGGTGCATGCTTCCAGACGCTCGCGACTTGTACAACTCTGCAGTCCCTCCAGCTTCATTTTGTCATCAGGTGCTTTCCACTGACAAGAGTTAGAGAATTTGTTCGCGTGTCACAGAGTGTAATACTGCCTCGCTGCATCAGGCATGAGCGAACGTGAGGATTAGCAACGTCAGACTGTGCTCAAGCTGTACAGGATTGTGGAAGCTGGAAATAGCGCCATCTTATGGGGGAATCAGTCCAAAGGAATCTTACGGCTTTTGACTAGCCAGTCGCCAACCACTACGCTGCCCAACCACGACAGCATCGCTGCGAGAGCAAACACGCACCCAACGCAAACCACATGTGTTGCAGATGCAGCTTTGCGAGCTTGGCTTCTGATTTGTCAGCGGCTGCTGCAGGTTCCAGATAGTAGCGTAGCTTCAGTGAGGAGCAAATTGAATCGGTTCTTGTGGGGAAAGACGTTCTCGCAGGCTAGACCTACAGCCCTCTGGAGTAACAACGGCCGGCATGCAGTCCCTGCATTGAGAGTAGTCTATCATATATGTGTGCTGTGAAGGAGAGCTTCATCGTCCAACACTCATGTACAAACAAGAGATGTTGTATAAACAAGTTGTCAGCGCGTTCTCTTAGAAGTAAAAGAAACAGGATGCGGAAGGCGACTAATCTTGTTCTACAGCCCGGGTCAGGAAACGCAGCCAGAAAGAACCTCGTCTGCAGTAACCATAACCACCTCAGCAACCACGTACATTAACAAAAACACCAACAACGATAACGCGGAGATGAGATCGAAGCAGGCAGAGAGAAGTTCCGTTCCACGCGCGCTTTGTACTCGCCGGCAAGGCCACAACCGCGAGAAAGAGCAACGGTAACACGCAGCGGGATGGAAGAACGTCTGATTGCTTTCCTTGCGGGAATCGAGTGATAAATCATTGCTCCTGCTCGAGTGAATTACGTGGCTACGGTATAAAAGGCGCAAGAAAGGAGAGTGATGAGAACAGCGTCGTGCGCGGAGGGGCGGTTAAGAAGCAGAGAAAATGCGGACATTGTGCTTGTCAGCTGCTTTGCGAGGCGGTAAAAAATTCCGGGGGGGGGGGGGGGGGGGGGGGGGGGGGGGAGGGCACTTTGCTCTTACTGAAAGGAAAGCCATTTTCTCCTCTGTTGCTGCCGCTGTTACATTTTCGATTACGACATACTACGCCATTTGATGACGTCATCAGTTTTTGTTAATTATTATTATCATTATTATTATTTTCTGCATATTATTTTTATTGACATACTATGCAATGTCGATGACGTCATCGGTTTTATTATGGTTAATTAATTTTTATTGAATTATAATTATAGATTTCCTGTTACGACATACTACGCCCTGTTGATGACATCATCAGTTTGACAGCTAGGGCGGGACAGCTCTGTACGCACACGCCGGCGAGTCATGAGCCTATAGAGGCTTTATCTTTAATAGAAAAGAACCCTTGCATTATCACACACACATGACAACGAGACTTAGCCAACGTGCTCAGCTGCAAGGAGCTTGCCACTAGAGCTTCACTATAGTGTGAACGGCGAATGCTTTACTGTAGTGTGAGTAGTGAAGGACTTCTGTTCCGAGCAGACATCACGTGACGTGTTATGCTGCTCATTACCGCGATGGGCTTCTTTCTGTCCCGGTAGTAACCTCGAACCGCTCTCATTAAGCGGTGACACCGTCAAAGCCTGTACACATAAAAGCATTCAAGCTAGATTGTGACAAAGGGACATATTGGCAGTGACACACAGCAGGTGATTTCTGTCAGTATGCGACAATCGGCGAGACTGCAACAAAATAATGCAGCAGTCAAAGTTTCCTGTCGGAAATAGCACGGTTTCTTCAATAATAGAAAGACCTGTTTGGTTACGCATGGTGTGGCATGCGTAAATGAGGCCTCTACGGAAGTTTAAAAAAAAATCAATATACATCAGCAAAAAAAGAAGGCGTTCATTTTTAATCGATTCAGCCTGCAAAGTGAAACCTGTATTATTACGAATCTTAAGTCAGCCATCTAAATTTATTCTATTGAATACAAGCTCAGGGGAAAATACAGTTCCTAAAACAAGGACCACTTGTAACTCATCCGCCCCGCATAATTATTGCGCCTGTTAGTACGCTCTGCACTGTAGGCCGCTTATTAGAATTTCAATGCCAGAAAACACCGATCGTGGTGACAATAGATCAATGTTTCGATTCCCAGCGAGACGGGTGCAGGACAAAATTCTCTTCCTGATTACGTCTGATGAGCAGCTATAAACGGACAGTACCTAGGTGAACTGAATTCTAGGGGAAGAGTGAACGAGTGAAAAATCGGACGGAGCCCGGTGCACACCCTATAATTTACAGCTTGTAGATCATAGGTGCAGCCTCAGAGAATTCAAGATAGCTTAGCATTTGTATTCATTTAGACAGAAGTCGAAGTATATATTGTCCGGGTTCTAGGTTAGAGCATGCCGTGAATAGATGTTTACACGGACAGGAAGATTATTACTCTTACACTGCTTAATTAATAAATGTGTTTTATTTGGATACTATTAATGATGAGGATTTTGTCGATGTTGTTCCAGGAGATTATACATAGGCTAAATACGTACGTACTCGTCGAATACAATTTGTTCACATAATATTGCCCTTCCTTATTACCTGGGGCGGCCAACTGTGCTCATTGGCACCAATTATTCGTCATAGAGGCTATTCTTACGATGATGGAGGAAAAAACAACGCAAGATCGCAGCACGCGTTCTCTTTCGATGTGAGGTTAAATTTCTTAGCTTTGGTGCTGCACGTCTATGATGTACTCCTTTCCGGAATTGCCCCTCAAGTAGCTCTGCCATCTGGTGAAGATTCTGTCGTACATGCAATACGAAGTTTTCGTTACATACTTGACAAAACGACAAAGGACTGTGAAATTTCAGGGTAAGTAAAAGAACCGTGATCCAATAATCTCCTCGTTTTATTTTCTCTCGGATGCGCTCATTATACTTCAGTGACATAAGGTTTCAAGGTTTACCGAGCTAGGCAATATGATGAAACCGGCGCATCATTTTGAATGAAATGCTCCGCAACGCTTATCTCTGGTATTTCACACACTTTAATTTCATTTCAGTTAGCTCAACATTCCCGAATTCTGGTGAAATCTGGAAGGCGTTACTAAATGCATTTAATTTTTTTAAGACGTAAGAATAGAGCTACGTCACGGCAACCGGTTCCCAATGTCTCGTTAATACCTGCCCTTTTGCTCAGCTTTGAACCATGGCCCTAAGGCTCAAGCCGCAGTCGCTGGAAAATATCAATATTGGTGTAAGAGATTGGAGCTCCGGAAAAAAATGACACAAAAACAGCGGTGCACTCTTCCAATCCCAAGGGAGTGAAGTGAAGAAAAGCGCTCTAAAAGAAAACCGAAGGCATTCGGAAGGAGAAAAAGCGACGTACGGAGAGAATCTCGACACTTAAGCCATAAATAAAAAGATCTTAAGCAAATCAAAGGGGACGCATCGGCACAAAGGCTGGATAACGAAGCGCATTATAAACGCCCGCAAGACTGGCCAACGCAAACAGGAAAGCATCCTCCTTGCTTTTGTGTGGCGATCGGGACCGAGATACAAAGGCGGGCGGCCAGAGAAGATTGAAAAGCTCGGGGCAGAGCCGAGGGAGACCAGTGGGCAAAAGGAAGAGACCCGGCGGTGCTCGAAGAGGAACAAGAAGGAAATATCCAACAGCGGCGGCTCAGACGACGGACAGAGGACAAAGCCGAGTAGAGGAAGAGCAAAAAGGCCTTATGCTCCGGAAAATGCGGCACCAGAGCAGCAATACTGGTGGCTGCCGCGACGTCGGGAGTTTTGATGGCCCAGCGCAGCCTGTACAATAGGGCTGTTTACTTTGCTCGGTTCTTGAATTGACGTTAGCCCGTCCGATGACGACTGGATGCTAGAGAACGTGGTGCCTTTGATGCGCCTTCATCTCCCCGTATAGAAGCACAAGAATGATACCGACACTGTGCGCAGAGGAAATGCGTGTTATGTTGGTTGTAGGACGCATAGACAACTAAGGCCATCATGCGCCAAGCTCGAGGTGTAGGAAAATTTTTATGGAGAACTTTATAGAAATGTGAAAAATTGTCGACGGTGTAGAGGGCCTAGAAAGTTAGTACTAACACGTGATGACAAAGAAAAAAATTTTAGAAATGGGTACTAGTAAAACATTTAAAGACGGTCGGGTAATCTCAGCTGCCATCCTTGCTGGGAAAGGATCTCGAGGCTCCCAACCAGTCAAATAAGGACCTCAGCCTTTTTCTCAGAAATGAGAAAGTGGCTCAGGAGCAACAGGCGAAGCACTGGGTCACGATTTACGTTTTTTTTTTTTGAGCAGAAGAAATGCAAGCTTTACGAGAACTTACATTAGCTCTGAAATAATTACAAAGTAGAAAAGTTCGTTTCTGTTCGGGCGCACGTAAGCGACACGTGTCAGAACTGTACTCTCAGGATGTTGACGGCACATGATTGCGGGAAGGTTCTTCAGCCATCTACACACTCTTACGAATGTCGCTACAAAAAGAGAGTTCCTGCATCGTAGAACGCAGATAAATTTCTTGCACAGAAGAACGCCTATGGCGTGCGAGGTCAGAATGCGTTATCTATGCATTCCTCTGTTGAGAAGCAGAACAATAACCGCAGCCAGTATTATTGAGTGGAAATTAGAATATATATTATCGATAAGTAACGGTATTTGTTTGCCTTCTCCATCACCACCATCATCCAGTTTACCGCATTGAGAGAAACACTCTTCTACCAATGATCAGTAAGTCTTCTGAGGTGCCATCCCCGACCATCCCATCTCACATTTCCTCTTTGTCGGCTCAATGCTTGATTCTCCCCCGCGCTTCACGAATCTATTTGTACTACTGCATGTGCCTTAGCGCTCCTGAAAAACCTGCGTCGAATTATGTTGCTTTTTTGGGAGTGATCGCCTCCAACGCACACGTCCACACCACCGGCAAGTCCAAGCACAGCCGCAGCACTCAGGAGCTTATTCCATGTCGAAAGAATCGCCACTGAACAGCAGCTGCCATGTTTCGTTCACAAGAGCCGCGACGAGCTAAGTCATTCGTCCGCAGACTGGCTCGCAGGTTCCGAGTGACGTAACGATCGGTGGCATCCGGCACCGGCCGACCTGGCCCGGCTCTGCCGTAACTGCAGCTGACAGTTTTGCTGCCTGCGTAGTGCCTCTCACCGCTCCCGTCACACGGCCTGGTGAGGTGTACGCCGTGGCGTCGATTTCGCGGACCTCGTCAGCTTCGAGCAAGTCTTGCCAGCGGATAAGGTGCATCAGTAATGAATTCCTTAATTATAGCACGCGAGAGCCCCATGCGGAAGTACGTAGTTCTTTCGGAAGACCAGCGATTAGGACAAGACTGGCCCAACCAGGTAAGCCCCTCGGCCATTCCGTGTGCTGGTTTACAGATGCATGGCAAACCTTTAGTGCAACATAGGAAGGAAGGCAAGTGCAAAGTTGACAAAAAATTATAACAGCACCTCAGAGCAATATATGATGTGCTATAGCCTCCATTAGTGCTATTCATGTATACTGCGTATAAGGGGTGTTGCGGAGAACAAAACCTCCGATGTCTCACCTCTTGTTCACCTCTTAATCTTCATGGTTATCCCATTATCACGACGTCCGTAATGAGGACTCTACAAAGAAATCTACTCCTTGTGCACATGTGTGTTCTTGCTTGCACGTGTTCATGCCTTCTACTCGAGGCGCTTTTGGAGCCGGGAAACGAATATCCTTTGTTTTTCTTTTTCCAACCCTCCTCCCCTCCCTCCCCCGCGTACTGAGCAGAAAGCAGGCCTCGTGGATCTGTCGCGCATTGGACGACTGCCGAGAGGAAGCAGGTGGGTCCAGGAGCAGCGACGTGGTACGTGAACCCCTCCCTCTACTCCCCACGTGAACACTGCGCGGGCAGAGTGACTGGCATGCTCCTTGGGAGTAACGTCGATGCACGCCGCCTCCGATGCGAGGCGTCTTCCCTCTCGAAGGCGCCCACGCGGTCGATGGCCCCGCTGTTGCCCAACGCCAGCCGACGACACGGGAACGCATGCACGTGGAGACACGCACACCACAAACACACACTGAGCGCGGATAACGAGGAGCGCCTCGTCCCTCGAACCAATGGCGCAAGCTGCCAACACGGGGAGGCGATCCAGAAGGCTCCGCTCGAGTTGTGGCCCGGAGGCTTAGCGATGCACTATGGATTACATAGGCACCTAATGGCGAAGGGCGCCTTAGGCGCCTCAAATGTAAGCCGAGCGCGTCGTAGGAGACGCCGTAGGTCGTATTCGCAAAGTTTGCTTAGTTGAAGCACCCTGGTAATGGCCGGCGCACGAGCGGTAATAAATCATGGCGCTCAGTGAGAAGTAGGCCTACAAGCCACAAAACTGGCTTCATAGAATCCTCTCTCATATATATAAAAAATGGCTGGCGTTTTAGCATTGCTAAGCAAGAAATAGTGTGCAAAAGTGCGGATTTCTGCAAGTGGAAACCACCGCCACGTACCTCAAAGCGCGATTGAGGTGTCCAATGACCCAGGTAGCGATTTA
Source organism: Amblyomma mixtum (assembly GCF_055824585.1). NCBI lineage: Eukaryota > Metazoa > Arthropoda > Arachnida > Ixodida > Ixodidae > Amblyomma > Amblyomma mixtum. The sequence goes on along the minus strand of NC_143016.1, from coordinate 11,556,143 downwards.
CACCTGCTACTCAGAGGCTTCACACAGATAGCGATGGAACCCGGGGAGCGCGGCTAGAAGTGTTCTCGCACTAAAAAGTGAAGTAACGATTTTTTCGGGCGGCTGTAAAAGTTAGATCACGCCGTCTGATGGGCTGTTATTAACTGCTGCTGCTCGCGCGGCAGCTATTAACGCAGCGTTAAGGAGGCTTTGTTGAAACAGCAGAGGGCCCACTGCGGACATTCGGACATTGCGGAACTCGCCGATACTGCATGTGGAATATGGGGTACCTGCTATAAGCACTCATGATAGCTGAGAGCTTTCAACTGACGCCTCGCTGTGATTCTAGTTTCAACGAATGCCCTTGTAGTTATGCAGAAATGGTCGAGAAGGGTTGTTTTGTAGGCCAGTTGGTCATACATATTTCAAGAAATGCTTCGGCGCGGCAGACAAGGACAAAACGTAGAGTAACACCACAGAGCGCCACCAGACCACCAGAGTGGCGCTCTGTGGTGTTATTCTACGTTTTGTCCTTGTCTGCCGCGCCGAAGCATTTCCAGAAATGGTCTCCGCGACCACATTATTCCCAATAATGATAGGCGCGCAGTTGTATTTTTCTTAATGAGTGAAAAAAAAAACACCTATTATACTATGTTATTTTATAATCATCGTTATCACCCTGACTACATCCACTGCAAGACAAACGCCTCGGCCTATACCTCTCCAATTGACCATATTGTGTGCCAGCTGCGCCCACCCTATCCCCGCAAACTTCTTTATCTCATCCGCCCACCTAACCTTCTGCCGCCCCCTGCTACGCTTGCTTTCTCTCGGAATCCATTCCGTTACCCTTGAGGACCATCGTATCTTGCCTTCGCCTTACATGCCCTGCCCAAGCCCATTTCTTTTTCATTTCGACTCACTAACCCGTATTTCTTCTCTGACCCACCTTGCCATAATGAAGAATTGTCTCGAACTGACTTTTGTCAATGAATAAATCTCTCTCTCGCGCACACACGCAAGCACGCACGCACGCGCACGCACACACACACACACGCGCACGCACGCGCACGCACACACACGCACGCACGCTCTCTCTCTCACACACACACGCGCACGCACACACGAACGCGAACACAGTGAAACTACAGATGAGAATAATCGCCTGCACTGCAACCATGTTGTACAGTGTCGCTAGCGCGGCACGAATGTTCAAAAAGCTTAAATAGCACTGGAAGAAAAGCAACAGCCAAAGTGCAATTGCCATTTCCTCAATTATTTTGTCATTCTTTATCACCAAAATCCTGAGAACAGTATGTGTGCTCCGCTGGGCTTAGCATGCGACCGAACGAAACGAGCCAACAGTTGCATGATAAACTAGCCGAAAGCATAATTTCGGTCAGTCGACAAGATTTTGCAGCCTTCTGTACACTCAACAAAAGTTCTAATTCACAACCATACACTGGATGCATTAAAAGGTGCCATGACGACATCAGTATTTTCTCAGATCAATTTTTCAATTTTATGCACTTATCTACGTGACAATAATACACCACTTGCATCATCTGTAGAGCCTTTACCGCTCGCATTCTAAGTAAATGATGTTTTATTACACTCAATAATAACTTATTTTAACTGCTCGTAGATATATGTGACCCCTTAATATGAACATTTCTAAATACTGATGCGTGAATGCGACCTTTAGCGCCTGTCTCGCTTCATTGAAGTCTAGTTTTCCTCACTTAGTGGTAGATTCTATGGCGTGGTTGGTGATTTGTTTTTGTTTTTTTGCGTGCAGAACTTCGAGCACAGAGGCGCTAAGGTGTAAACTATATAATCCCACCGTGTCACCGAAGTGCACACGAGTGCACAGCGATAATTTTGTTCTTCACCTAACATGTATACGGAACGCACGAGGTCGTTTCCTTCTAATTGCCGAGCAGGTTCCCCTTCCCCTTAAAGTCGAAAACGGCACTGGATAATACAATCTAACCTCTCCAAGGAGCTTAAAATTCTGAAAACTGGAAGCTTCTTTTTCCTTTCACTTTTAAAATGAAGTTTATCCCAGCACTTCAAGCAAGATTAAATCTTTTCGTTCTCAACAATTCGAATCATTATTAATATTCAGTTGAAACGAAAGAAATATTAAATGCGCAAGACAATTTTTTATTTTTATTAATTTGCCAATAAATTCAGCCTTTTACCTGTTTCGTTAAAACAGGCGATCGTGGAGCGGAATTTAAAACAACCAAAAAATAATCATATAACAGGGACAGCAACTTCCATTAAACGTACACCACCGCACGTGGACGCATTCTCAGGGACAAATTTATAAGTCGAACTTTTACGCGATGCGCAGTATGTACTCAACGCCTTACTGTGCCTCTCTCGTCATGAAAGTGGCGAAAAAGACGGAAGGTCAAATCGAAGCAGAAAAAGGAATCCGGGAGCCGGCGAAGGCTCAAAAGAGACATTACTTCCAATCGAAGAAGTAAACAGCGCTGCGCCCCTGTGGAGTGCTGAAACACAGAGTGGATGGCAGGAGCCTGCCGAGGAGGACCCACATGTCAGGGGGGCCTCATTTTGGACTGCGTGATATGTGCACCACCATGCAAAGAAAGGCAAATATTTAGAAAGTGAGAAAGAGAACAAGGTTTAAAAGAAAGTAAGGACGCCAAGAGTATGTAATATGAGAAATTGGTCGCTTTGCGTACTCGCAGCCGAGCGCAATCATCTCGTAAAATAAACACGGTACAGCCGGCGATAGGGCGCGCTCGCCCGGGTTTAATTATCGCAGCGAGCAGGACTCCTGGCACCGAGGGCCTGCACAGCGCCCGTACGAGAGAGCTGCTGCTTCAACGAAAGATGAAGAACGCGTGCACGCTCACAAATTCAGGAATGAAAAATACAGGATACAACGAATCTTCCGTTGATTTGCGGTTTCGAGTATGCGGCGGGAGAACCGAGTGTGCGATGCACGTCGCGTGCTCGCGCGTGCCTGCTCGATTGTGGTAGTCGTCGTCGTGACCGATATCGCCGTAATTATGGGCGAAGCCGTTATTTTGTAGAGAGCGGTGGCTGCAGGAAGATGCGAGATTTCCACCTCATTTCCGTGTTCGTTTAATGGCGACGTGCTTTCCAAACCACCCACAACTTGCTCCTCGGTATTAGTAACAAAGTTCGTTTGGGGCAGAAAAGAGTTTGCAGTGTATGCCTTTGTGTCAGGACCATTAAAAAATTTGTGAGAATCCTTGCACTCTTAAATGCCTTTGCGTTAGAACCAGTAAAAAAATGTGTGGGAAGCTGGTACGTGTTTAAAGAAACAGACCAGTTCGGCGAACTTTTGAGCTCGACGTTTCTCGGCCTCAGAGCACTTTTGGCAGGGGCAATATCCACATTAACGATAGCCGCATGAATCCCCATTTGTAAAGCTTGACTCTTGTGGATATTTACAGCAAAAATGATTAGACTTCTTCGTTGTACGCACTCCGATATGAGCGACGAAATTTATAGAGCGCTATTTTCAATGAACCGCAAACTTAATCTTTTAGAGCATCTTCAAAGTTTTGATCGACTATTATTACCTCAATGACGCACATGCTACACACAGCAAGCGCTAATCGAAATGGTTGCGCGATGTCTTTCATGCAATGAACAAGCTTAACGCTCACATCTTGCTAATGTTCACATTATTATTAGCAGCAGTTGGCTTGAACAGAACGGAACACACGGCTGAGGCTGCAGCACAGAGTGCGTTACATCAGAGAAAAGATCCTGGCTCTACGTTTTGGTAGTTTGCTTGGGAAGATTCGATGCAAGAACCTATTGAAAATAACAGCATTTACACAATGCAATGCTGTTGGCTGCTTCATATGAAAAGATGTCATTCGGTGATACGTCGAAAGTTAGCTCTTGGCCTCAGGCTCGTTACTGATAGCGACATCACATGCAACACTTTCAATGACTGCTCATATCCATTACTCTTGTTCACGTTCTTCTGACTCAAGATTTGGACACAACTACAAAGTCAAACTAGCTGCACCCGAATATAGAACTGTTTACATAGGAACTACCTAAAATTTGCAGGGTTCACTGGAACCGTTTTTCACATGAGCGATTTTGTTTACTTTAACTGTTGCGCCATTTAATGTGTACGTTATTACTACAACTTTGGCGAAG